>NC_088407.1:67541610-67589110 GCF_034236695.1 Oncorhynchus nerka
GTAATAAAATTGCTATTCTGCTCACAGATGTCCCCAGGCACTGCATGATTCTGCCAGGCTTACACTGGTTGGCCGTGCGCATTCTGCTGCTTAT
This sequence comes from Oncorhynchus nerka, assembly GCF_034236695.1. Lineage (NCBI taxonomy): Eukaryota > Metazoa > Chordata > Actinopteri > Salmoniformes > Salmonidae > Oncorhynchus > Oncorhynchus nerka. The sequence goes on from NC_088407.1 coordinate 67,541,705, forward strand.
TCATGAAAACGGCATCCTTCACTTTTTCTCTCTTCCCTCGTGCTTTCTTTTTTAAACTGTCTACCTGCAAATGAAATAAATTAACCTCCTTTCCCCCTTGTATTCTCCATGAATTCTCTCTCATCCACTCTCTGTCACCCTTTTGCTCTCTGCTTGTGTGCGTATATCTCTCTTGCGTATATATCTCTCTAGTTCTCGCTCTTTCCAGCTCTTACCCCTGAACAGAAATTACCACCTTAAAATAAAAAGGAGTCTCGCCCACGCAAAGGCAGCTCGACTTCATTTCAAACGCAGAGCCCTTGTTATTAAACAACCCACCAATAAATCCAAGCCATTGAGGAATAAAAGAGCCAAAAGGAGAAGAGAAGTACAAAGACATCCCCCTCCCCTCTCTTTCTCGCCCCCTCTCCCTCCCCTCTCTTTCTCGCCTCCTCTCCCTCCCCCTCTTTCTCTCCCCTCTCCCTCCCCTCTCTTTCTCGCCCCTCCCCCTCCCCTCTCTTTCTCTCCCCTCTCCCTCTCTCTCTTTCTCTCCCCCTCTCCCTCTCTCTCTTTCTCGCCCCCTCTCCCTCTCTCTCTTTCTCTCCCCTCTCCCTTTCTCTCCCCTCTCCCTCCCCTCTCTTTCTCGCCCCCTCTCCCTCTCTCTCTTTCTCTCCCCCTCTCCCTCCCTCTCTTCCTTCCTTGCCTGGCTTCTTCTAGCACGGTGCCGTGTTCTGACATTTCTATAGCTCTCTCTGGAAAGGATGGACTTAGTTACCAAAAAAAAAGGCTTCATTTTTCAATGATCAGCTGAACGTGCTTTTATTAAACAGCCCCCTGTTTTTCAGAACTCCCCTCTAACACAGAGGTGGGCACCTTTCTCACCCGTGACCATGGCGTGGTGGGCGCACCGTGCCAGCCTACGACCCAATTTGGTCCTTCCTACCCAGACAGGTGGACACTGTGTTGTTAATCTCACCTAACCATCACAGTTGGCACTGCTACCCATGACACACAGAGGCAGACACAATGCCACACACATTAATCAGCTGTGAAAGCACTTACTGTACACATGTTACGCTAATGCCTGAGTGTGAGAACCGTGTGTGTGTGGCACTTTAAATGGATATATGGGTGTGTCTGTGTGTGACTGAGCTAGCCTTTAGTCTCTCATTCAGCCACCCTTAGCAAAACGATTAACCAAATAAAACTGATACACGACACAAGAGGGATTCTGTTCTGGCAATAATAAAATGTGTTTTTATCCTCCCAAACACAGAAAATTGCTTGACTAAAGTGGGATTAATATTACAGCTTTATCAAATGATCCTGGAGGAAGGGGGGTGTTGGGGGGGTGTGAGGCACTTGGGATCCGACAACAGAGTCAATTCTGCTAATTAACTGCCAATTAGCGGTCCGTAAATGAGAGGATCATGGTGCCTGTGTTGGCAGTGCCCGGTAAGCACACACACAAACACACGCAAGCAAGCACACACACAAACACACATACACCCCCCCCCCCCACACACACACACAGAGAGAGATAGAGATAGACATCCACCTGGCAGCTCCACACTCCAGCTGTATATTTAGAAGTCCAGGAGCACAAGATGGCCACCGTTGGGACTCCCAGTTCGCAGCCAAAAAAAGGCCTGACATTTCCATCTGGGTCAAAGTTAAATGGATAACCAGCAACTTCAGTCAACTATCCCACCAATGCAGGAGAAAGAGAGGGTGAGAGAGGTTGAGGAAGAGAAACAGAGAGAGAAGAAGAGAGGGTGGAAAGGAACTCAAATGCCTCTCTGTAAAACCCAAAATGCTTAGATGAGTGAGAGGATATTAAAAACACAAGACGGTGTCGGGCCAATTTCATATTTTTACATTACATTTGGAAAATATGAGTTATTATTTAGCATTTCATAACAGCTCTTCACGCCAAGATGGAGGGTCGTAAAAAACGGTAAAAATCATAAAAGGCCCTCTTTCTAAGTGCCTCATTGCTTTCTCAAGGGGGAGGAAAAAGCTTGCAATAAGTGAAGTAACAAAAGCTGGCCTTAGTCTTCTTTTCATCCACCAGACACCACTATAGACACATGTTGTGTATCCAGTTCATCCACACCACTAATAAGATGTTGCATGTGAATCTAAAGCAGCATATGGCTCTCTACTGTGAGTCCAAGTCTGAGGGAGGGAGGGAGGGAGGGGGATAGCATGCTGAGAAGGGAGCTCCACTGCAGTCAGGCTATATGCTAGCTAGCACACTAACTACAGTACGACAGGCTTGACTACAGCGAGCAGAATGCGAGAATAAAAATCGAAACTTTACTGATTCTGGCAGGATGGGGGAAAAACGGCGTGGTGCGGTCCAAGACTGTGACATCACTCAACACTTTCTAGGGGTGCAGACCCCATATCCCCCCCCGAAAGCCCCCCGTATCACCTCACTTTGCCTCTCCTAGATCCTAGAGATACCATCAGCCTGACAATCTCTAGCCTTGGCATCAATGGGCACTTGGCGCCATGGTTTGCCAGATATCCATCTCCTTATCATGTGACCTGTGTTCTGACAGGGGCCAAAGGTTGTACCAGATCCGCCCCTGTGTGTCTTAATAACTCACTCATTGTATTCCTTTCTGTTGCTAATTAGAGCCTCTCTCTCTCTCTCTGTGTGTGTGTGTGTGTGTGTGTGTGTGTGTGTGTGTGTGTGTGTGTGTGGGTAAATAATGGCAGGGCCAGTGTGTTGATGGTGGTGAGCGGGGGTATGTCATGCTGAGCCTGATGCTGAGACATGAAAGGATCCGGTCAGGCCCCATTTAGCCCAGATTGATAGAAGGACACAGAGCTGTTGCATTCTTCTCATAATGACAACTGCAGCTGGATTCTATATTGTGGATTCTTGCCTCCAGTCCCCGCGCTGTTCCAAGGCATCTCAACCTGAGCCAAGGCCTGCTGATTCACCTCCTCTGCTAGGCAGAACCTGTAGTCACGATCCTCACCCTCCTTTTCAATCTCAATCAAATGCTGCAATGTTTTCTGACCACTCCCCAATACCGTTAGCATGATGCTAATCTCCAGACTCTAAGCAGAACAAACAAGGCACTAACTAATGGTAAACTAATGTTCCCACTACACTGTACACACAGTGTCTACTCTACAAACACAGAGGGTGCAGTGTCACTCTAACTACTAACACACACAGTGTATGAGGAACAATTAATCCCACCTCCTCCATTGCAAATCAGTGCAGTGACTAAGTGTACTTTAACCGGAACATTTTGTTCCATATTAGCAGCACTAAGCTAATGGGGTGTTGGTGTTATAAGCAAACAGGTGAGGTTGCTAGCTAATGCAGGTGACACATATTTGCTACCAGCTAGCACTTAGCATAGTTTTAGCCTATTAGCTTGCAGGTCTAATACATTGTAAAGCCTTGTCTTTCTAGGGGTAGGGGGGGTACCCTTGGGACCCACCTATCCTGTTGTGGTGAGGGGCAGGTAAGTGTGCAGGGGGAAGTTAGTGAAGGGCTTAGCAGGGTGAGATGGAGAGAGAAGGAGATGTGCCGTCCATTGACACTACACAGAGCGCCCTTGTGCCCTCCTTGCGTAGCGATTGTGCCGGCGGACAAAGCCGTGATTCAGCACACCCTTACCCAAGGGAGAGAGCTGGAAACTGAAGACGGCAGTCGTCCCTCATTCTCCCTCTCTTTTCCCTGTGTCTATCTCTCTGTCGCGAGCCAATGACCCGGCAGCGCCCCAAATCAAAGGGAAGCAGCACACAATGCACTCACTCGGCCCGCCAGGAATTTCAGAGGCCTTTTCATTTCTGGCCCCATCAACAGGAATTTCATATGCTGAAATATCCTCTGTCATATCCTGGGTGGAAGGAGGAACCATCTCTTAGGCCCTTGGCCCTGTGAGGAAACGACACCAGTCCAGAGGGAGAGGGGCCTGTGGGCCGAGGGGATGGGGCCCAAACAAAGGGATATTTCACTCTAACTCACGACACCGTCATGCCTGGTTATAAAAACAAAACATCCTATCTGTGGCTCATCTTTCGTGCCCCGTAAAACACCCCAAAACATGGTGGTGGCTCCCCTTGACCCACCTCTACTGCACAATGCCACCGGAGACATGCCCACAGAAGTCCCTATAAGCCCTTCTTTATTTGTGGAAACATATTCCTGATGTGTTTTTGTTAGCTAGCACAAATATATAAGAGTAACAAAGGCATTTTCAGCCTGTTTAGAAATGAATCGGTGACATTTCGTGTGGCTGGGGTTTGGACATCAAGGCCTCCATGAATGGAGACACTATCTATCTGTCTCTCTCTGTCGCTATTTCTCTCTCTCTCTCGCTTGCTCTCATTCCTCTCAGGTTAGTAGACTATTTCTGCATTAATCACCATGACACAGGCAAGGCAACTCAATTTTCTGCTCCTGTAGGTAAGGAGCGTCTCGAAACAGCAGCACGGCGATGCATGAAAAAGGCAAGCGGGGCTAATCTTTGGTTACTGGTGTAATTGAAATGCTATCCACACTGTAGGGGGCATTAAAGTCTGATAACAGCGGTTCCTGTGGCCAATTTAAGTAGCTTGACTTCTGCTAAAAAAAAGGAGAGAGAGGGGGGGGGGGAAGAAAAAAATGGTCTGACAGATAAGGCAGACAAACTGAACTAATTCTCCAGGCATGTTTCTCATTGTGATCCAGGAAAAATGAGAAAATAAATGAATCATGGAACCAAAAAAAATCTATTGACCCTCGGGTGTCTTGTCAGGCTGGGAGTGTGATAAACCTAAAAGCTTGCTTAATGTCGGCCCGCCTGTACCCGACAGATAGAGCACTTTGTAAATGAACCCGCTTTGATAAATATATTAAGGAAAGCTGTGAATAAAAGGCAGGGACTTCTCATTTGTAAATAGAACCCTCGCTACATGGAATTAGAATGATAAAATGGGGTTCCATGTAATTAAGTTTGTGTAAGACCTGAAATCCGTGCAAATACCTTCCCAGAATTCTGAAAGGAAGTTGTCAGTTCAATTAATCTGAACATCACCCCGAGAATGAACTGAACAAAATGAAGCCACAGATAAAACCTGGCTAGTATTTGGATAAGTAATTCCTGTATCATTTCTTTGCTTCTGTGATCATTTTATTTAATCCACCACCCCCAGTTATATGCTAAGCCATCTACAAAGAGACTGCTGGCCAGGCCACCGAAACCTTAATCCACCATATAGCATGTGTAACATGGGGTGGGGGCGGCTGGCGGGTTTGGCTTGTGTGGCGGTGCTGGTGGTACTGGTAGTGGAAGTAAGGTGGGGGGGTAGAGTATTCTGGTGTTATTGGAGGTAAGGTGGGGGGTTGTGTATTCTGGTGGTATTGGTAGTGGAGGTAAGGTGGGGGGTAGTATATTCTGGTGGTATTGGTAGTGGAGGTAAGGTGGGGGGGGGGTAGTGTATTCTGGTGGTATTGGTAGTAGAGGTAAGGTGGGGGTAGTGTATTCTGGTGGTATTGGTAGTAGAGGTAAGGTGGGGGGTTGTGTATTCTGGTGGTATTGGTAGTAGAGGTAAGGTGGGGGTAGTGTATTCTGGTGGTAATGGTAGTAGAGGTAAGGTGGGGGGTAGTGTATTCTGGTGGTATTGGTAGTAGAGGTAAGGTGGGGGGTTGTGTATTCTGGTGGTATTGGTAGTGGAGGTAAGGTGGGGGGTAGTGTATTCTGGTGGTATTGGTAGTGGAGGTAAGGTGGGGGTAGTGTATTCTGGTGGTATTGGTAGTAGAGGTAAGGTGGGGGGTAGTGTATTCTGGTGGTATTGGTAGTGGAGGTAAGGTGGGGGGTTGTGTATTCTGGTGGTATTGGTAGTGGAGGTAAGGTGGGGGGTAGTGTATTCTGGTGGTATTGGTAGTAGAGGTAAGGTGGGGGTAGTGTATTCTGGTGGTATTGGTAGTAGAGGTAAGGTGGGGTGTTGTGTATTCTGGTGGTATTGGTAGTAGAGGTAAGGTGGGGGTAGTGTATTCTGGTGGTATTGGTAGTGGAGGTAAGGTGGGGGTAGTGTATTCTGGTGGTAATGGTAGTAGAGGTAAGGTGGGGGTAGTGTATTCTGGTGGTATTGGTAGTGGAGGTAAGGGGGGTAGTGTATTCTGGTGGTATTGGTAGTGGAGGTAAGGTGGGGGTAGTGTATTCTGGTGGTATTGGTAGTAGAGGTAAGGTAGGGGGGTAGTGTATTCTGGTGGTATTGGTAGTGGAGGTAAGGTGGGGGGTTGTGTATTCTGGTGGTATTGGTAGTGGAGGTAAGGTGGGGGGTAGTGTATTCTGGTGGTATTGGTAGTGGAGGTAAGGTGGGGGGTTGTGTATTCTGGTGGTATTGATAGTAGAGGTAAGGTGGGGGGGGTAGTGTATTCTGGTGGTATTGGTAGTAGAGGTAAGGTGGGGGGTAGTGTATTCTGGTGGTATTGGTAGTAGAGGTAAGGTGGGGGTAGTGTATTCTGGTGGTATTGGTAGTGGAGGTAAGGTGGGGGGTAGTGTATTCTGGTGGTATTGGTAGTGGAGGTAAGGTGGGGGGGTAGTGTATTCTGGTGGTATTGGTAGTGGAGGTAAGGTGGGGGGTAGTGTATTCTGGTGGTATTGGTAGTAGAGGTAAGGTGGGGGTTGTGTATTCTGGTGGTATTGGTAGTAGAGGTAAGGTGGGGGGTTGTGTATTCTGGTGGTATTGGTAGTAGAGGTAAGGTGGGGGGTTGTGTATTCTGGTGGTATTGGTAGTAGAGGTAAGGTGGGGGTAGTGTATTCTGGTGGTATTGGTAGTGGAGGTAAGGTGGGGGTAGTGTATTCTGGTGGTATTGGTAGTGGAGGTAAAGGTAATTGGGGGGGGTAGTGTATTCTGGTGGTATTGGTAGTAGAGGTAAGGTGGTAGAGGGGTTGTGTATTCTGGTGGTATTGGTAGTAGAGGTAAGGTGGGGGTTGTGTATTCTGGTGGTATTGGTAGTGGAGGTAAGGTGGGGGTAGTGTATTCTGGTGGTAATGGTAGTAGAGGTAAGGTGGGGGGTTGTGTATTCTGGTGGTATTGGTAGTGGAGGTAAGGTGGGGGTTGTGTATTCTGGTGGTAATGGTAGTAGAGGTAAGGTGGGGGGTTGTGTATTCTGGTGGTATTGGTAGTAGAGGAGGTGGGGGTAAGGTGGGGGTTGTGTATTCTGGTGGTATTGGTAGTAGGTGGGGAGGTAAGGTGGGGGGTAGTGTATTCTGGTGGTATTGGTAGTGGAGAGGTAAGGTGGGGGGTAGTGTATTCTGGTGGTATTGGTAGTGGAGGTAAGGTGGGGGTAGTGTATTCTGGTGGTATTGGTAGTAGAGGTAAGGTGGGGGGTAGTGTATTCTGGTGGTATTGGTAGTAGAGGTAAGGTGGGGGTAGTGTATTCTGGTGGTATTGGTAGTAGAGGTAAGGTGGGGGTAGTGTATTCTGGTGGTATTGGTAGTGGATTGGGTAAGGTGGGGGTAGTGTATTCTGGTGGTATTGGTAGTAGAGGTAAGGTGGGGGGTAGTGTATTCTGGTGGTATTGGTAGTGAGGTAAGGTGGGGGTAGTGTATCCTTCTGGTATTGGTATTGGTAGGTGGGGGAGGTGGGGGTAGGGTTGTGTATTCTGGTGGTATTGGTAGTAGAGGTAAGGTGGGGGGTTGTGTATTCTGGTGGTATTGGTAGTAGAGGTAAGGTGGGGGGTAGTGTATTCTGGTGGTATTGGTAGTAGAGGAGGTAAGGTGGGGGTAGTGTATTCTGGTGGTATTGGTAGTGGAGGTAAGGTGGGGGGTAGTGTATTCTGGTGGTATTGGTAGTGGAGGTAAGGTGGGGGTAGTGTATTCTGGTGGTATTGGTAGTAGAGGTAAGGTGGGGGTAGTGTATTCTGGTGGTATTGGTAGTGGAGGTAAGGTGGGGGTAGTGTATTCTGGTGGTATTGGTAGTGGAGGTAAGGTGGGGGGTAGTGTATTCTGGTGGTATTGGTAGTGGAGGTAAGGTGGGGGTAGTGTATTCTGGTGGTATTGGTAGTGGAGGTAAGGTGGGGGGTAGTGTATTCTGGTGGTATTGGTAGTAGAGGTAAGGTGGGGGGTTGTGTATTCTGGTGGTATTGGTAGTAGAGGTAAGGTGGGGGTAGTGTATTCTGGTGGTATTGGTAGTGGAGGTAAGGTGGGGGGTGTATTCTGGTGGTATTGGTAGTGGAGGTAAGGTGGGGGGTAGTGTATTCTGGTGGTATTGGTAGTGGAGGTAAGGTGGGGGGTAGTGTATTCTGGTGGTATTGGTAGTAGAGGTAAGGTGGGGGGTTGTGTATTCTGGTGGTATTGGTAGTAGAGGTAAGGTGGGGGTTGTGTATTCTGGTGGTATTGGTAGTAGAGGTAAGGTGGGGGGTTGTGTATTCTGGTGGTATTGGTAGTAGAGGTAAGGTGGGGGGTAGTGTATTCTGGTGGTATTGGTAGTGGAGGTAAGGTGGGGGTTGTGTATTCTGGTGGTATTGGTAGTAGAGGTAAGGTGGGGGGGGTAGTGTATTCTGGTGGTATTGGTAGTAGAGTAAGGTGGGGGTTGTGTATTCTGGTGGTATTGGTAGTGGAGGTAAGGTGGGGGTTGTATTCTGGTGGGTGGTATTGGTAGTAGAGGTAAGGTGGGGGTAGTGTATTCTGGTGGTATTGGTAGTGGAGGTAAGGTGGGGGGTTGTGTATTGGTGGTATTGGTAGTGGAGGTAGGTTGTGTATTCTGGTGGATTGGTAGTGGAGGTGGGGGGTAGTGTATTCTGGTGGTATTGGTAGTGGAGGTAAGGTGGGGGGTAGTGTATTCTGGTGGTATTGGTAGTGGAGGTAAGGTGGGGGTAGTGTATTCTGGTGGTATTGGTAGTAGAGGTAAGGTGGGGGGTAGTGTATTCTGGTGGTATTGGTAGTAGAGGTAAGGTGGGGGTAGTGTATTCTGGTGGTATTGGTAGTAGAGGTAAGGTGGGGGGTAGTGTATTCTGGTGGTATTGGTAGTAGAGGTAAGGTGGGGGTAGTGTATTCTGGTGGTATTGGTAGTGGAGGTAAGGTGGGGGTAGTGTATTCTGGTGGTATTGGTAGTGGGGTAAGGTGGGGGGTAGTGTATTCTGGTGGTATTGGTAGTGGAGGTAAGGTGGGGGGTAGTGTATTCTGGTGGTATTGGTAGTAGAGGTAAGGTGGGGGGTAGTGTATTCTGGTGGTATTGGTAGTAGAGGTAAGGTGGGGGGTTGTGTATTCTGGTGGTATTGGTAGGAGGTAAGGTGGCATTGGTAGTGGAGGGGGGGGGGGTAGTGTATTCTGGTGGTATTGGTAGTGGAGGTAAGGTGGGGGTTGTGTATTCTGGTGGTATTGGTAGTAGAGGTAAGGTGGGGGTAGTGTATTCTGGTGGTATTGGTAGTAGAGGTAAGGTGGGGGGTTGTGTATTCTGGTGGTATTGGTAGTAGAGGTAAGGTGGGGGTGTGTGTATTCTGGGGGGTGTGTATTCTGCAGTGGTATTGGTAGTGGAGGTAAGGTGGGGGTTGTGTATTCTGGTGGTATTGGTAGTAGAGGTAAGGTGGGGGGTAGTGTATTCTGGTGGTATTGGTAGTAGAGGTAAGGTGGGGGTTGTGTATTCTGGTGGTATTGGTAGTAGAGGTAAGGTGGGGGTAGTGTATTCTGGTGGTATTGGTAGTGGAGGTAAGGTGGGGGGGTAGTGTATTCTGGTGGTATTGGTAGTAGAGGTAAGGTGGGGGGTAGTGTATTCTGGTGGTATTGGTAGTAGAGGTAAGGTGGGGGGGGTTGTGTATTCTGGTGGTATTGGTAGTGGAGGTAAGGTGGGGGTAGTGTATTCTGGTGGTATTGGTAGTAGAGGTAAGGTGGGGGGTAGTGTATTCTGGTGGTATTGGTAGTGGAGGTAAGGTGGGGGTTGTGTATTCTGGTGGTATTGGTAGTAGAGGTAAGGTGGGGGGTTGTGTATTCTGGTGGTATTGGTAGTGGAGGTAAGGTGGGGGGTAGTGTATTCTGGTGGTATTGGTAGTGGAGGTAAGGTGGGGGTAGTGTATTCTGGTGGTATTCTGGAGGTAAGGTGGGGGGTAGTGTATTCTGGTGGTATTGGTAGTGGAGGTAAGGTGGGGGTAGTGTATTCTGGTGGAGGCAAGGTTGGTAGTATTCTGGTGGATTGGTAAGGTGGGGGGGTTGTGTATTCTGGAGGTGGTAGTAGTGGAGGTAAGGTGGGGGTAGTGTATTCTGGTGGTATTGGTAGTAGAGGTAAGGTGGGGGTTGTGTATTCTGGTGGTATTGGTAGTAGAGGTAAGGTGGGGGTTGTGTATTCTGGTGGTATTGGTAGTAGAGGTAAGGTGGGGGTAGTGTATTCTGGTGGTATTGGTAGTGGAGGTAAGGTGGGGGGGGGTAGTGTATTCTGGTGGTATTGGTAGTGGAGGTAAGGTGGGGGGTAGTGTATTCTGGTGGTATTGGTAGTGGAGGTAAGGTGGGGGTAGTGTATTCTGGTGGTATTGGTAGTAGAGGGGTGGGGGTAAGGTGTGGGGGTAGTGTATTCTGGTGGTATTGGTAGTGGAGGTAAGGTGGGGGGGTAGGGTATTCTGGTGGTATTGGTAGTGGATTCTGGTATTCTGGTGGTATTGGTAGTGGAGGTAAGGTGGGGGGTAGTGTATTCTGGTGGTATTGGTAGTGGAGGTAAGGTGGGGGTAGTGTATTCTGGTGGTATTGGTAGTGGAGGTAAGGTGGGGTCAGGTATTCTGGTGGTATTGGTAGGAGTAAGGGGGGAGGTAGTGGCAAGGTGGGCATTCCTATGGCATTGGTAGGCAGGTGTGTATTCTGGTGGTATTGGTAGTGGAGGTAAGGTGGGGGGTTGTGTATTCTGGTGGTATTGTAGGAGGTAAGGTGGGGGGCAGTGTATTCTGGTGGTGAGGTAAGGTTCTGTATTGGTATTGGTAGTGGAGGTAAGGTGGGGGTTGTGTATTCTGGTGGTATTGGTAGTGGAGGTAGTGTATTCTGGTGGTGGGGGTAGTGTATTCTGGTGGTATTGGTAGTGGAGGTAAGGTGGGGGTAGTGTATTCTGGTGGTATTGGTAGTGGATTCTGGTATTCTGGTATTGGTAGTAGAGGTAAGGTGGGGGGTTGTGTATTCTGGTGGTATTGGTAGTGGAGGTAAGGTGGGGGGTAGTGTATTCTGGTGGTATTGGTAGTGGAGGTAAGGTGGGGGTTGTGTATTCTGGTGGTATTGGTAGTGGAGGTAAGGTGGGGGTAGTGTATTCTGGTGGTATTGGTAGTGGAGGTAAGGTGGGGGGTGTGTATTCTGGTGGTATTGGTAGTGGAGGTAAGGTGGGGGGTAGTGTATTCTGGTGGTATTGGTAGTGGAGGTAAGGTGGGGGGTAGTGTATTCTGGTGGTATTGGTAGTGGAGGTAAGGTGGGGGGTAGTGTATTCTGGTGGTATTGGTAGTGGAGGTAAGGTGGGGGTAGTGTATTCTGGTGGTATTGGTAGTGGAGGTAAGGTGGGGGGTTGTGTATTCTGGTGGTATTGGGGGGTTGTGTATTCTGGTGGTATTGGTAGTGGAGGTAAGGTGGGGGTTGTGTATTCTGGTGGTATTGGTAGTGGAGGTAATGTGGGGGGTAGTGTATTCTGGTGGTATTGGTAGTGGAGGTAAGGTGGGGGGTTGTGTATTCTGGTGGTATTGGTAGTGGAGGTAAGGTGGGGGTAGTGTATTCTGGTGGTATTGGTAGTGGAGGTAAGGTGGGGGGTAGTGTATTCTGGTGGTATTGGTAGTGGAGGTAAGGTGGGGGTTGTGTATTCTGGTGGTATTGGTAGTAGAGGTAAGGTGGGGGGTTGTGTATTCTGGTGGTATTGGTAGTGGAGGTAGTATTCTGGTGGTATTGGTAGTAGAGGTAAGGTGGGGGTTGTGTATTCTGGTGGTATTGGTAGGGAGGTAAGGTGGGGGGGGTAGTGTGTTCTGGTGGTATTGGTAGGTAGGTGGGGGGTGGAGGTATTGGTAGTAGAGGTAAGGTGGGGGTTGTGTATTCTGGTGGTATTGGTAGTGGAGGTAAGGTGGGGTAGTGTATTCTGGTGGTATTGGTAGTGGAGTGGGGGGTAAGGTGGGGGTAGTGTATTCTGGTGGTATTGGTAGTAGAGGTAAGGTGGGGGTAGTGTATTCTGGTGGTATTGTAGTAGAGGTAGGTGGGGGTAAAGTATTCTGGTGGTATTGGTAGTAGAGTGTAATGGGGGTCTGGTGGTATTAGTAGTAGAGGTAAGGTGGGGGTTGTGTATTCTGGTGGTATTAGTAGTAGAGGTAAGGTGGGGGGTAGTGTATTCTGGTGGTATTAGTAGTAGAGGTAAGGTGGGGGTTGTGTATTCTGGTGGTATTGGTAGTGGAGGTAAGGTGGGGGTTGTGTATTCTGGTGGTATTAGTAGTAGAGGTAAGGTGGGGGGGGGTTGTGTATTCTGGTGGTATTAGTAGTAGAGGTAAGGTGGGGGGTTGTGTATTCTGGTGGTATTAGTAGTAGAGGTAAGGTGGGGGGGTTGTGTATTCTGGTGGTATTAGTAGTAGAGGTAAGGTGGGGGGGTTGTGTATTCTGGTGGTATTAGTAGTAGAGGTAAGGTGGGGGGTAGTGTATTCTGGTGGTATTAGTAGTAGAGGTAAGGTGGGGGTTGTGTATTCTGGTGGTAGATTAGTAGTATTCTGGTGGTATTAGTAGTAAGGTGGGGGGTTGTGTATTCTGGTGGTATTATTAGTGGGGGTTAGTAGAGGTAGAGGTGGGGGGTTGTGTATTCTGGTGGTATTAGTAGTAGAGGTAAGGTGGGGGGGTTGTGTATTCTGGTGGTATTAGTAGTAGAGGTAAGGTGGGGGGGTTGTGTATGATCTCTCCTTTTTGCTTTAACCATATCATAGTGAATATATGTATATCAAACAGCAGAGACCGGTGACTTAATGCTAAACACTTTGTAGATAAAGCCATAACATCCTGATAGCTCGCATTCAGGGATGCCACAGAGGTAGTGTGTGTGTGTGTGTGTGTGTGTGTGTGTGTGTGTGTGTGTGTGTGTGTGTGTGTGTGTGTGTGTGTGTGTGTGTGTGTGTGTGTTTGTATGTGTGTGTGTGTGTCTATATCTGTCTGTGTGTGAGTATGTGTGTGTTAGGAGGGGGGAGTGTACATAAACGGTTTTCACACTTTAGGAGTCTTAGCCGTCTTGGCTGCCGAGTGGGAAGAGGGAGGAAAAGGCTTTTGAAAATGAAAGGCAGAGCGATGCTGGTGGCAGAGATAGGATATGAAGACTTGACTCACCAGTTGTTTACTTGTAAGATGGTGAGGCCTGTGTCTTGGGCTAGCTGCTTTTTCTGTTCTTCAGAAGGGTACGGGTGCTACAAGAGAAAGACAGAGAGATAGACGAGATGGGTTTTCTTTGTACAACGAGATGAACATAAATATTAATGTAGCACATAACACAGAAAAAGAGAGAGAGATGTTGGATGTTGTATCTCCCAGTCATTATTATGTACAGGTGCATTACATTCTGTGTGTTCTGGTATAACATGTATTGTTTAGGTGAATACTATACATTCCCATGAGCTACACCCAACCTGCCCCTCCCTATGTATAGACATTACATACAAAGCACACGTAAACACCCACATATGAACACACACACACACTAACTGCACAAATCAGTGCAAACTTGTGAAGAGTTGGCCAAACAAGTCCTCCCTCCTGACGACTGTGGTAACCCTTCCCCATCCCCTCCCACACACACACACACACACACACACAGCCTCTCTCCCCTCAATCTCCAGTGTCTTAGAGTGCCTTTTGTAATACAATATAACAGAATGAGTGGGTGAAGATCTGACTATATTCATTTCTTCCCTGAATGTCTGAAGGAAAAATATGCTACTGGGATGTCTGTTTCACAGAGAGTTGTTGAAAGCAGCACCTGAGAGCAACAGAACAGGGTGCTAGGAAATGTCTCTTCTCTCTTGCCAACACTTCTACCTGCAAATGTAATTCTCAGAGTGGAGCTGCAATGATACTATCTGTGTTAGTTTCAATATAGCAAATATGAGATGATATAAATGACAGACCTTGGACCTGTTGTGTCTGTCTCCCTGCTCTCGCTACAACAGTGATCGCTGGTGACAGATGTCTTTAAGGGACAGATTAGGCCATGCGTTTCATTCAGCCGCTCTGCACACATGAAACACACACACATACATGTATGCATGGCATGCACGCACACACGACACACACAGGGGTGTAAAAGGAGACACCTTAATCCTACACATTTTTGGGATGGATTGAAAATCCATCGACACCCGCTTTACCCCATCCAACCCCTCCTCCCTCTCCCACCCCTCCTCCCTCTCCCACCCTTCCTCCTCCCTCTCCCACCCCTCCTCCTCCCTCACCCACCCCTCCTCCTCCCTCTCCCACCCCTCCTCCTTCTCCCAGCCTTCCTCCCTCACCCACCCCTCCTCCCTCACCCACCCCTCCTCCTCCCTCTCCCACCCCTCCTCCCTCTCCCACCCTTCCTCCCTCCTCCTTCTCCCACCCTTCCTCCCTCACCCACCCCTCCTCCCTCACCCACCCCTCCTCCTCCCTCTCCCACCCCTCCTCCCTCTCCCACCCTTCCTCCCTCCTCCTTCTCCCACCCCTCCTCCCTCTCCCACCCCTCCTCCCTCTCCCACCCCTCCTCCCTCCTCCTTCTCCCACCCCTCCTCCCTCTCCCACCCCTCCTCCTCTCTCCCACCCCTCCTCCTCCCTCTCCCACCCCTCCTCCCTCTCCCACCCTTCCTCCCTCCTCCTTCTCCCACCCTTCCTCCCTCCTCCCTCTTCCACCCCTCCTCCCTCTCCCACCCTCCTCCTCCCTCTCCCACCCCTCCTCCCTCTCCCACCCTTCCTCCCTCCTCCTTCTCCCACCCTTCCTCCCTCTCCCACCCCTCCTCCCTCTCCCACCCCTCCTCCTCCCTCTCCCACCCCTCCTCCCTCTCCCACCCTTCCTCCCTCCTCCTTCTCCCACCCTTCCTCCCTCCTCCCTCTCCCACCCCTCCTCCGTCTCCCACCGCTCCTCCCTCTCCCACCCTTCCTCCCTCTCCTACCCCTCTTCCCTCTCAACCCTTCCTCCCTCCTCCCTCTCCCACCCCTCCTCCCTCTCCCACCCCTCCTCCCTCTCCCACCCTTCCTCCCTCCTCCCACCCCACATCCCTCCTCCAACCCTCCCACCCCTCCTCCCTCTCCCACCCCTCCCCCTCTCCCACCCCCTCCTCTTGCCCCCCCCATCGTCCCTCTCCCACCCCTGCTCCCTCCTCCTCTCCCACCCTCCTCCCTCTCCCTCTCCCACCCCTCCTCCTCTCCCTCCCCTCCTTCCACCTCCCTCTCCCTCCCCTCCTCCCTCTCCCACCCCTCCTCCCTCTCCCACCCTTCCTCCCTCTCCCTCTCCCACCCCTCCACCTCTCCCACCCCTCCCTCCCTCCCTCTCCCACCCCTCCTCCCTCTCCCACCCTTCCTCCCTCTCCCTCTCCCACACCTCCTCCTCTCCCATCCCTCCTACCTCTCCCTCTCCCACCCCTCCTCCCTCCCCTCCCCACCCCTCCCTCCCTCTCCCACCCCTCCTCCCTCTCCCTCCCTCTCCCACCCCTCCTCCCTCTCCCACCCCTCCTCCCTCTCCCACAACAACCTTTACTTTGTTTCTTCCACCAGACCGGTTCAGGAAATGAATATGACAGCAACTTAAAAAAAAAAAATATATATATATATATATAACATTACTTCAAAATGGAATTGTTGCTCAATAACCATTTCCTAATTTACAGCTACAACAATATACACAATATAATGGATCTTGTTCTATCCTCTCAGTAGAACAAACACTAGAACATTTATTCAGGTAACATTGTCTGTCTCAATTTGCCCATTTGAATTAAATGAAAGAAGAGAAAACATTTGAGGAATGTGCTCAATAACAAACAGGGCTGGGATTGGACAAATAAGGAACCCAGGCTGCAACGAGGATTCATCTGATTTCTACTTGTGTATGCAGTCCCTTTTAATATGCTAAAATCATTAACAAAGAAAGATGATAATGCTTACATAGAAATACATTGTTTGATTGCCAGGTGCTGACATTACCTTGGCTGAGTCAGTCAGGGCTTTTTTTCTGTGTGTGTGTGTGTGTGTGTCCACCTTTATGTTTGTTTTTTCCCTTTCATCCCTGCACAACAGCATGTAATAAGAGTAGGGACCTTTCCTCCCTCTGCCTCCACTCTCAGTTTGCCTGGCTTTTTCACATTAGCAATGACCTCGGCCACACACACACACACACACACACACACCACACACACTAATGGGGAGCGGCGGTGAGGAGAGCAGACAGGGCCAGATTGGAAATGGGAGTGGGTCATTTACATTGTATTAAGGTTTCCTCAGCCTCTCGGGCTCAGACCCTGTCATCAATCGCCCCACTGTCAGCCGGGCCGGGTGATAAATACAGCGGGCCGTGTCACGCCGTGGCCAGCAGAACCACATAATAAATGGTTTGAACAAACAAGAAAGATGCCTCATCAAGGAGAGTGGGGATGTTAAAGCCCCTTGCTGCAAAAAGCTCTGAGTAAGGAGATTCACTCTGACCACATAGACACAACACTAAAAAATCCTATTCCTCCACCAGACCCCCTTCCTCACATACACTATACTCTCACACACACACACACACACACACACACTGTGTCTTACAGTTTACAGCCACCCCCCCTATTCATTCTTCCAGATCCCCTCCTCCTCCCTCTCTCTTGTTCCCTACTGTTTTTATGACTGAGAGACTGCAGGCCACCCACAGGTTAACGTTGTGGCAGCTTTCCTTTAAGCATGGGGGCTCTGAAAATCGCGGCCACACAAAATGGAGAGTCTACGAGGTAATAAAGGCTGGGGTGTAGAGCAATGCTGTGTACACACAACCCAGAGAACTAGGCCATCATCGTAGGCTAGCTGTTACATGGCCACAGCAGCCATGAAATTTGAGAAAGGGTATTTAGCCTTCTGAGCAACCTCATCTAGTTAATTGCCTCCGCAAAAAAATCTACGACAGTAAATCACCAATGTCAAAGAACAAATATGAAAACCCGAGATAGATATCCTCTGAGTGAGAGACAAATGTGTTAAGTCGAAAATAATAAATCATTCAGTGTTTTTGATTGGTGATTGGTTTTCTCTTTCCTAAGATGTCCGCCCACCATCAGAAGTGTGTGTGTGACATGATTTCTTAATGGATGGAACACAAACCAAACCCAAAGAGATCAAAGAGGTTATTGAAAATCTCCCTCAGCTAGCTTTGAATGGAATCAATAGAGCGAGTTACAAACACCAAAACCAATATCCTGAAAATGTAAACCGTACCATCCAGTCTATAAATAATTAGGCCTAGAAATGAGCGCTGCATTTTATTTCCCAACACAGCGCGGGGCCGGCCTCCTGCAATGGAAACAGCTCTGTTAATTACGAAGAAGCACGTTAATGGCACAAGCATGCGCTACACCACCATGCTCCTTTAATTTCTACTATCTGACCCACAGATACACCCTGCAGTACACACACACACACATACAAACACACACATACAAACAATTCACATTAGTGATGGAGGTGGATCGTGTTCTGCCAGACTGAGATCTGATAGTGCTGAATGTAATGGCCCCTGCGGTTGCTGCACATTACAGCTGAGCTAGGCTTCCATCATCGCTGTCACTCCTCCTGCAGACCCACCCATTGAAATCTACTGGATGTATTTGCTATGTATCAAATGTATATACAGTACAGTGTTAATCCCCACAACACACTGCCCCATATACATCCCCAGCCATTACCCTGTCCTCTCACCCGCACCCCTTCCCCCCCATCCCTTCACTCTGAGCCTACTGCAGACCCTAGCTGATGGATGACATCATCAGCGGCAGGGCCAGTGTGACATGGTGACATCACTAGTGTGAATTGTTTGTATTTTGTGTGTTTGTATGTGTGTGTGTACTGCAGGGTGTACCAGGCCACAGAGTCGCGGTGTCCTGCAAACCCATTCCATGCTAATGAATCCCTCCCAGGAAATCACAGCCCATTGGCTGTTTACCCCTGATGCCATGGCAACACACCACCAACCATTTGTTTGTTTCTCTGCATTGTGTTGATTGGTGTGATTTTGTCCCATCCTTGTCACTATAGGCTTATTAAAACAATATATCTTTCCAATCTTTATTTCAACAATATTTAATAACAACGCCACTTAGCAAACTGACGTGATAACTGTCTAAGTGTCAAATATTTTTGACAGTATTGCTTATTGTGTTGATAGGGTTTGGTGGGACCATATTGCAATCACGTGTGTGTGTGGATCTTCTATAGTGCTCTATGCAGCAATGTATTATTCAAATGTAGGATTTCATATATTTTCCAAATTGATTGCAATCTTATTTGTGTTTTAATCAAAGTGACAATAATAATATTCACGGTCTAAATAAAGATAATAAAATAAAGCCATGACATTTTAATATGCATTCTGCATAGAGTTGGAGTAAGATTACCACATTTTAAATATAAATATGCCATTATTAATATTATGACAGATATGACTTTTATGACAAATGACAATGAGATTGAATAGACGGAGGCATTCCATATACACTGAGTGTACAAAACATTAAGAACACCTGTTCTTTCCATGACATAGACTGGCCAGGTGAAAGTCATGATCCCTTATTGATGTCACTTGTTAAAGTGGCAATATGTAGCTTTTTGGGCGTCCCAACCAAATTCACATAGAAATTAGAGTTATAGATCTATCATTCTACTTGAAAGCATGTGCAACTCAATATTAGGAAGGTGTTCCTAATGTTTGGTATACTGAGTGTAGATCTGATAGATATGGCATACATCTATCCAATTTGACAATTTGAAGTTACCACTCATAGTTTGATTACTATGCACCGTAGCAAGTTTTCTTTTGTGATGGGAATGCATTTCATCATGAAAGCCATTTCCTTGAATTGTTGAATTTAGTTCATCAGCCTGGAGTCTTACAAAGTCAAATGGACTGACAATTGACAATATAATAATTGTTACATTCTAGCTATTTCATTATAGTCCATTTTTACTTTTAAGACTGAAATGTAGGTCTATATTTTGTGAAACCTTGCTTGTTGTTGAAACTCAAAGACATGTTTTTTGGCGGCTGTGTACTTCTTTCCTCTCCTCCGCTCTTCCTGTGTCTGTGTGTCTTTGTGTGGGGGATTTTAGGTGGGTGGAGGGGGTTGGAGGGGGGGTTAGTGTTTGTTTTATTTTCCTGGGGACTAAGCTTCTTCCTGACAACAGGGAGAAAACAGGCAAGAATGCCACATGACTCAATGACTCAACCTCTGTTGCTTTTAAACTGTCTGACACTATGCCAGACAAGCAGACGCACACAAACACACAAACACGCATGCATGCACACACTCTCACACAACCATCCAGCAGGAATCCAGACCCCATCCATTCCCTATACACATACACCATAGCCTCTGCTCTATACCAGCCATACATACCACTGTATTCCATTCTATAGATTACAGTCTGCTACAGTCTTAACTCAACTCAGCTCAACAATCGCCGGCTGGCCTCATGCATTGGGCTCCCTGCCCCAGCCAGTCAGCCCATTTGCTCCATACCATCCATTTATGTTCAATGGAGATGGTGCAAGTTTCTAGAGCAGCTACTCCAGAATACCCCCACACCTGCCAAGCAAACTGTTGCCCCTGGGAGAGAGGGAGGGAGCGGGGGGAGGGAGGTTGGGTGGGAGGGAAGGTGGGGGGCAGATGAGCAAACAGAGGTGCTGAGGCTCATGGTAATGGCCAACACCCAGCAGCCAATCAGAGGAGAGAGAGTTTTACGATGTACTGTACTGTATATCTCCTGATGATATAACATCCTTCTTATCAACTACGTAAGGAACGATCCGCTGTGGGAAAGGTGTGTGGTGTTACCAAAGACTTGAACAGAATATGGGGAGCAGGTGGATGGAGTGGTTGGGCAGACCCTTGTATCTGTGGGGACAAATGGCTCACATGGTTGTGTGTGTGGTTTTCCAGACTCTTGTCTCAGATGTGACGCTCAGCCATAGAGATGGGCCTATTTAATCATCTGATCAAGTGCATGGCTTCTCTTTCCACCACACGGCCGCCCCATCGCTTTTAAGGGGAGGAATACGATCCCCCCATCCTTTCAGAGGGGGCCTGGTCTCTCTCTATTTCTCTCTCTCTCCCCCTCTTTCCCTTTCTCCGTCTCTCCCTCCGTATCGACGGCCCCGGCGGCTATCCTCCCCACACTCAACACCAGCCAGTCTGGCCTCCTCTTCTCTCTTTTCTCCTCTCTTCTCTCCTCCTTTGAAATTTTCCGCTCACACTTTAAGCCGGGTCCTACAGGGCAGGAATTTGGCCTGCTTTTTCAGACCAGGCTCTTTCTGCTGCTTTGTTGTTGGTAACTGGCTGCTGTGGGGCACCGGAGCTCAGAGCTTGCCTGATGTCAACACTCAGGCACACTTTGTACTGCCCCATGAAAACTTCATCAATGGCTTTACATGGCAAAATTAAATTCACAGTCAATTTTCATGAAAAAGTCATGGGTTTCTATTGCGTTTAACACTCAAACTGCTAAAGCAGTCATTTGGACTGGTAATAAATACCCCCCTCCATCCTTGACTTTTCCTAAATAAGTCTATATAACACACTTGTTAGAATCTTAATATCACAAACAGAATTAGAGTTATAACCAGTTTTAGGCCGGGGTAGGGCATCATTGTAAATAAGAATTTGTTCTTAACTGACTTGCCTAGTTAAATAAAGGTTAAATAAAAAAATACAAATAGAATAGGAGGGAATGTCATTATTTGATTGGTTTTCCCCCCTCTGCTCCGCTCATTCTCCTGACAGTAGGGCCTGCTCCGCTCATTCTCCTGACAGTAGGGCCTGCTCCGCTCATTCTCCTGACAGTAGGGCCTGCTCCACTCATTCTCCTGACAGTAGGGCCTGCTCTGCTCATTCTCCTGACAGTAGGGCCTGCTCCACTCATTCTCCTGACAGTAGGGCCTGCTCCGCTCATTCTCCTGACAGTAGGGCCTGCTCTGCTCATTCTCCTGACAGTAGGGCCTGCTCCACTCATTCTCCTGACAGTAGGGCCTGCTCCGCTCATTCTCCTGACAGTAGGGCCTGCTCTGCTCATTCTCCTGACAGTAGGGCCTGCTCCACTCATTCTCCTGACAGTAGGGCCTGCTCCGCTCATTCTCCTGACAGTAGGGCCGGCTCTGCTCATTCCCCTGACAGTAGGGCCTGCTCCACTCATTCTCCTGACAGTAGGGCCTGCTCTGCTTATTCTCCTGACAGTAGGGCCTGCTCCGCTCATTCTCCTGACAGTAGGGCCTGCTCCGCTCATTCTCCTGACAGTAGGGCCTGCTCCGCTCATTCTCCTGACAGTAGGGCCTGCTCTGCTCATTCCCCTGACAGTAGGGCCTGCTCCACTCATTCTCCTGACAGTAGGGCCTGCTCTGCTCATTCTCCTGACAGTAGGGCCTGCTCCGCTCATTCTCCTGACAGTAGGGCCTGCTCTGCTCATTCTCCCGACAGTAGGGCCTGCTCTGCTTATTCTCCTGACAGTAGGGCCTGCTCCGCTCATTCTCCCGACAGTAGGGCCTGCTCTGCTCATTCTCCTGACAGTAGGGCCTGCTCTGCTCATTCTCCTGACATTAGGGCCTGCTCCGCTCATTCTCCTGACAGTAGGGCCTGCTACGCTCATTCTCCTGACAGTAGGGCCTGCTCTGCTCATTCTCCTGACATTAGGGCCTGCTCTGCTCATTCTCCTGACAGTAGGGCCTGCTCCACTCATTCTCCTGACATTAGGGCCTGCTCTGCTCATTCTCCTGACAGTAGGGCCTGCTCCACTCATTCTCCTGACATTAGGGCCTGCTCTGCTCATTCTCCTGACAGTAGGGCCTGCTCTGCTCATTCTCCTGACAGTAGGGCCTGCTCCGCTCATTCTCCTGACAGTAGGGCCTGCTCCGCTCATTCTCCTGACAGTAGGGCCTGCTCCGCTCATTCTCCTGACAGTAGGGCCCGCTCCGCTCATTCCCCTGACAGTAGGGCCTGCTCCGCTCATTCTCTCGACATTGGAAGGTGCCATGCTCAGTTCATAATGACCCTGATAATTGCCTCGAAACTGAACCTAAACTATACCGAAACTAATTTCACACATACAGTATAACAACAGATGAAATAAATGAAGTAAAGTATGAGGGGGAGAAATGGGGAGAATGGGTGAGTTGATGAGTGAGGAGAAGCAAACGATGCATAATAATGTAATCAATTGTGAATGAAGAACAGGGTGGGCCATTCTATTGCATTTATCTATTGTAATTATCATCTCAAAACAGTGTACCCTATATCAGTCCACTGAATCCAAGCTGTTTTATTAGTCAGGACACTTGGTGTAGTTTAAACAGTGAGTGTGCGTAATTTACAATAGCAAGACCAAGAAGAATGGATGCACATGCTGAGTTACATGTATCATTTTAATCATTTTAGTCAATTAGATTCTTGCTACGTAAGCTTAACTTTCTGAACATTCGAGACGTGTAGTCCACTTGTCATTCCAATCTCCTCTGCATTAGCGTAGCCTCTTCTCTAGCCTGTCAACTATGTGTCTGTCTATCCCTGTTCTCTCCTCTCTGCACAGACCATACAAACTCTCCACACCGCATGGCCGCGGCCACCCTAATCTGGTGGTCCCAGCGCGCACGACCCACGTGGAGTTCCAGGTCTCCGGTAGCCTCTGGAACTGCCGATCTGCGGCCAACAAGGCAGAGTTCATCTCAGCCTATGCCTCCCTCCAGTCCCTCGACTTCTTGGCTCTGACAGAAACATGGATCACCACAGACAACACCGCTACTCCTACTGCTCTCTCTTCGTCCGCCCACGTGCTCTCGCACACCCCGAGAGCTTCTGGTCAGCGGGGTGGTGGCACCGGGATCCTCATCTCTCCCAAGTGGTCATTCTCTCTTTCTCCCTTACCCATCTGTCTATCGCCTCCTTTGAATTCCATGCTGTCACAGTTACCAGCCCTTTCAAGCTTAACATCCTTATCATTTATCGCCCTCCAGGTTCCTCGGAGAGTTCATCAATGAGCTTGATGCCTTGATAAGCTCCTTTCCTGAGGACGGCTCACCTCTCACAGTTCTGGGCGACTTTAACCTCCCCACGTCTACCTTTGACTCATTCCTCTCTGCCTCCTTCTTTCCACTCCTCTCCTCTTTTGACCTCACCCTCTCACCTTCCCCCCTACTCACAAGGCAGGCAATACGCTCGACCTCATCTTTACTAGATGCTGTTCCTCCACTAACCTCATTGCAACTCCCCTCCAAGTCTCCGACCACTACCTTGTATCCTTTTCCCTCTCGCTCTCATCCAACACTTCCCACACTGCCCCTACTCGGATGGTATCGCGCCGTCCCAACCTTCGCTCTCTCTCCCCGCTACTCTCTCCTCTTCCATCCTATCATCTCTTCCCTCTGCTCAAACCTTCTCCAACCTATCTCCTGATTCTGCCTCCTCAACCCTCCTCTCCTCCCTTTCTGCATCCTTTGACTCTCTATGTCCCCTATCCTCCAGGCCGGCTCGGTCCTCCCTCCCGCTCCGTGGCTCGACGACTCATTGCGAGCTCACAGAACAGGGCTCCGGGCAGCCGAGCGGAAATGGAGGAAAACTCGCCTCCCTGCGGACCTGGCATCCTTTCACTCCCTCCTCTCTACATTTTCCTCCTCTGTCTCTGCTGCTAAAGCCACTTTCTACCACTCTAAATTCCAAGCATCTGCCTCTAACCCTAGGAAGCTCTTTGCCACCTTCTCCTCCCTCTTGAATCCTCCTCCCCCTCCCCCTCCTCCCTCTCTGCAGATGACTTCGTCAACCATTTTGAAAAGAAGGTCGACGACATCCGATCCTCGTTTGCTAAGTCAAACGACACCGCTGGTTCTGCTCACACTGCCCTACCCTGTGCTCTGACCTCTTTCTCCCTCTCTCTCCAGATGACATCTCGCGTCTTGTGACGGCCGGCCGCCCAACAACCTGCCCGCTTGACCCTATCCCCTCCTCTCTTCTCCAGACCATCTCCGGTGACCTTCTCCCTTACCTCACCTCGCTCATCAACTCATCCCTGACCGCTGGCTACGTCCCTCCCGTCTTCAAGAGAGCGAGAGTTGCACCCCTTCTGAAAAAACCTACACTCGATCCCTCCGATGTCAACAACTACAGACCAGTATCCCTTCTTTCTTTTCTCTCCAAAACTCTTGAACGTGCCGTCCTTGGCCAGCTCTCCCGCTATCTCTCTCAGAATGACCTTCTTGATCCAAATCAGTCAGGTTTCAAGACTAGTCATTCAACTGAGACTGCTCTTCTCTGTATCACGGAGGCGCTCCGCACTGCTAAAGCTAACTCTCTCTCCTCTGCTCTCATCCTTCTAGACCTATCGGCTGCCTTCGATACTGTGAACCATCAGATCCTCCTCTCCACCCTCTCCGAGTTGGGCATCTCCGGCGCGGCCCACGCTTGGATTGCGTCCTACCTGACAGGTCGCTCCTACCAGGTGGCGTGGCGAGAATCCGTCTCCTCACCACGTGCTCTCACCACTGGTGTCCCCCAGGGCTCTGTTCTAGGCCCTCTCCTATTCTCGCTATACACCAAGTCACTTGGCTCTGTCATAACCTCACATGGTCTCTCCTATCATTGCTATGCAGACGACACACAATTAATCTTCTCCTTTCCCCTTCTGATGACCAGGTGGCGAATCGCATCTCTGCATGTCTGGCAGACATATCAGTGTGGATGACGGATCATCACCTCAAGCTGAACCTCGGCAAACGGAGCTGCTCTTCCTCCCGGGAAGGACTGCCCGTTCCATGATCTCGCCATCACGGTTGACAACTCCATTGTGTCCTCGTCCCAGAGCGCTAAGAACCTTGGCGTGATCCTGGACAACACCCTGTCGTTCTCAAATAACATCAAGGCGGTGGCCCGTTCCTGTAGGTTCATGCTCTACAACATCCGCAGAGTACGACCCTGCCTCACACAGGAAGCGGCGCAGGTCCTAATCCAGGCACTTGTCATCTCCGTCTGGATTACTGCAACTCGCTGTTGGCTGGGCTCCCTGCCTGTGCCATTAAACCCTACAACTCATCCAGAACGCCGCAGCCCGTCTGGTGTTCAACCTTCCCAAGTTCTCTCACGTCACCCCGCTCCTCCGCTCTCTCCACTGGCTTCCAGTTGAAGCTCGCATCCGCTACAAGACCATGGTGCTTGCCTACGGAGCTGTGAGGGGAACGGCACCTCAGTACCTCCAGGCTCTGATCAGGCCCTACACCCAAACAAGGGCACTGCGTTCATCCACCTCTGGCCTGCTCGCCTCCCTACCACTGAGGAAGTACAGTTCCCGCTCAGCCCAGTCAAAACTGTTCGCTGCTCTGGCCCCCAATGGTGGAACAAACTCCCTCACGACGCCAGGACAGCGGAGTCAATCACCACCTTCCGGAGACACCTGAAACCCCACCTCTTTAAGGAATACCTAGGATAGGATAAAGTAATACTTCTCACCCCCCCCCCTTAAAAGACCTAGAGGCACTATTGTAAAGTGGCTGTTCCACTGGATGTCATAAGGTGAAAGCACCAATTTGTAAGTCGCTCTGGATAAGAGCGTCTGCTAAATGACGTAAATGTACATTGCTACAAGATCTGAATGAAAATGACTCAGGTGGTGGGAACGAAATGAATCATGACATCTCTGATCATTTTTCTTCTGATTCTGAGCCTCAGCCTAAACCTACACCTTCGAGGCCTAAGCCCAAAAAAGGCAGAACGTTGCACACTGAGCATGTGCCCACGACACCACCAAATGAAACTGTGAGACAGGGGAGAGAAAGGGATGGCACTGTTTGGATCGAACAAGCTGGAGAGAATGTCACCAGTGACAGAGCAGGCCCTACATCTCAAGCAAAAAACAACATAAGCAACGCACTCACCTGCTTTTGTTGTTTACATGTATGTGACATGGACATGCTACAGCACATCAGGGACTGTCCCACATCAGGGACACGGAGCAAGGAGACACTGCCTGGGATCTGTCTGTTGATGAGCTGCAAGTGTTAATATCAATCCTGTATGTCCGTGGAGCATTCGGTGGAATGAGCGTATATATGGCACATGCTTCTGGTCAGACATTTCTTCACTTCACTGACATTAGTAAACAAGTTGCTTGCAAATAAAACAAGCCTAGTCAGTACCATTAACAAAGTGAGACGGCAGCTCGCAAAATAAAGCACCTGCATAGCACCTGTACAGCACCTGCACAGCACCTGTACACCTGTACACCTGTACTCCACAAAGGAGCGGAAGAATGATAAGACAATGCAAGGCAAGAAAGAACGTTTCTAACATGAGCAGCGCGCATCCGACAGTTGCCATCGACAGAGACACAATAAAGAGAAAACTGGATACTATTACTTATGCAATGCATTATGCTCTTATGTATCAAAGGCACCTGCCGCTGGCTTGTTGCTGTGTTCTACAACATGCTTGACTTGAATGCTATCAACGCACACGTGTTGTTTAAGCAGTGCATCAACAACACCATGCCCAGAAGAGACTTCATCAGGAGTCTGGCATACAGGCTATTATGTGAGAGACATATGAGGGCCAAGGCAGCAACAGAGATTCCACACGTCTCCTCTGCGCCAGCCAGAGGAGACGTGTCCAGATGCACAAAGCACAGAACCAACGGTGTCCCCTGCAAGCGTCTTGTTTCTGGGAAGTGTGTCAAGTGGCAAAGATTTGTGTTAATTGTTAGGACAAGGGATAACCACTAAATGAAACCCAACTGATGTCATTGCGTGAAAACATACACCATGTAAGCACGAGCTGACAATAATATTTTAGTTTTATTCATTATAATGCAATTATTGCTTTTGTGCTAATTATCAAGCACACTGGCACATATAATGATGTTTAGGCTACTGTCATAATTTCATTTTGCTGTCTGTGCTTCTTTGTGGTTGGGGAATTTTGTAAAAAAATACCCCCAACCAAATTGAACACAACCTAATTATTATTTTAGCGAAAGCATATATAAAATGTGTTAATTACACTGTTAGAATGTTGCAGTCAGAATGACTGCTCGTTAGCTAGTGTTATTTGCGGGATTTTTTAAAGACTGTAGCAGTGTATCAGTACAGAAAGTGTGGCCATCTTTGGTTCTGCACAGCTTGCAGTTGTGGGTGTGAGGTCATTCATCTATACTCTGTAAGTGACTTTTAGGGTCTATAAGCTGGTCATTAGGGGGCTGGTACAGTCACCCAGGGCCAATTAAAAGGGAAAGGGCCCATCTCCCTGGCCTATCGTTCAGGAACCCCCATATCCACACCATTTGCCACTATTGCCAGTCATAAAGTGATTGGGAGCCTCTGCTAGCACGTTAAAAGGCCCAGTTCACTGCTAGCGGGATAAACACCAACACCACTTTAATGACCTGAGCACACATTGTAAAGCAGGGAATCTGTGAGCAGGCTTACAGGCTAACAGGCTAACAAACTGACCTCAGGCTGCAACTTCCAAGGTCTAAAGACATAGGAGGAGCCTGAAAGTTCTCAAGTTAACTTAATGGTGTCCAGATCCACCTGGCTATTGTACACAAATGGGATGAAAGAGAATCTGTTCTAGCCCCAGGCAAGGATAAAGAAGGGAACATTTCCCTATAGAAAGACTCAGTCCTTCATGTTGTAGGAGACAGGCTTCACTCTTCATGTGTTGCTACAAAAGCACACAACCCATCTAACGTGTATTTTTCTCTAGGAGATTGAAAAGTCTCACAGCCTCAGTAAAGCTGGGACTCGTAAGTCCCAAACCAACCCTAGACCTCACATGTCCCATATAGTACACCATTAGGCATCTAACTACCTCTGAACCACCCTGTTACATTATCTAACTCCCCCCATCGTCCCTCTCCCCAGGGCCTGAACTTCTCTGCTCCATACTTTAATATATTTAGTCTGCGTGAAACAGGACAAGGTTATTACACGCTGAGTGTCCCAGGAATCTCAGTGCCCCTCCAAGGGGCTTCTGGGTAAGTCGAGAGCAATAGGGTCAGACGACTGGAAAACAGCGCCGGCCGTACTTCACCTCCTAGCCTCTCCAGTCTGTTGTGAATGAGACTTAGTATCAACATAAAGAGTTCCCCTAAGTTTTCCCTTCTCTATTGTGTCCTCTAAACATTGTTTAACTTCCCCAAGAAGAAATAAAGTGGGATTTGATCAAGGAGCAGTGGCAGAGGTTAATTTGTGGGAGGAGAGAAGGAGCAGTTTGTTCCCCTATGCTAGACGAGGTCCTGAAAGTGCCACTTGATGGACTCTCCCTCCACTTGAGTATTAAGTTAATGACCGTAAGTATTCAGATACACAACAAGGACGTCTCCATTCTTTTTCTCAGAAAGACACTCCAAGATGGCCTCAGAAAAGGCCACTAAGTTCTGTTGTAATAGTCTGCCCCATGCCCCGGCAACAGCAGTAAACACTTAGTGGAGGCTAACAAAAACCCACAGGGCAGGTATGTAATGTCAAGCCTATTTGGAGATGTTATAGCACATTTGTAATGTCAATTTATTTGGTTTTCGGGTCAAAAATCTAAGCAGGATAACATTTGTCCATTACAGGGGATGAGGGGGGCTGAGGAGCTGCGTTCGGAAACAGCTGCAGGGGACATTTCCTGTTTGTTAATGACTCTAAATGTGTTCAATTCAACCATGTCAAATCCTTGTTTATCTGAATGGACTGAACACTGCTGGGGTAAGGAGTAACAGGGACTCCGTTCTGTTACTGAAGGAAGCTCTTAACATTGTGACAGACAGACAGTCAGGCTTAGGCCCATGCCGAGGAAGTGGGGGTGACGTGCTGAGAGTAAACCACAAGTTTATTCATGTCAAATTGCAGGCACTTTGAGCAACTCAGGTGGAACAAACACAGCCCAGCCGCGATCAGTCACCACCCCATCATGCCTGTTGTGTCTGTAGCAGGATACCATTTATGCCTTTCACAAACGCACACCCTTTTAAACAGGACGGTTGCATGTCTCAATGAAGATATCTCTCTGTCAGTCATCCGTGTGTGTGTGTGTTTGTGTGTATAACTATGTGGCTGTTCACTGAGACATGCCCAAGGATCCTCACTTACTTATTGTTCCACGAGATGGCAGAGGAGTTAAAATGCCTGTTTAATGAGCTGAGGAGAGAAGAGAGGAATGGAGAAGAGAGGTGTGGTAGCTTTTAGAGTTCTAGGCTAGCTAATTGTGGCTATACTTTTAAGTGCATTCTACCATCCTCCCTCCCTCCAACCCCCTATCCCTCTCTCTCTTTCTCTGTCTCTCTCCCTGTAGTGCTTTCTGGTCTGATCCTGCCCTGAGGCCGTACTGACCTTTGACCAAGCTGGCCGAAGCTGGCTACAGGCCCCTCATTTGTTACAGGCTTTATCCACTGAAAAAGCAGGCAGGAAGCTGGCAGCCACCAAGCAACCCCATTGGAAGATGACCATCAGCTACGGAGTGCTTGGAGTGCTTATCGCTTATTGGACCAGGGTGAAGAGAGTGTGTGTGTGTGTGTGTGTGTGTGTGTGTGTGTGTGTGTGTGTGTGTGTGTGTGTGTGTGTGTGTGTGTGTGTGTGTGTGTGTGTGTGTGTGTGTGTGTGTGGGTGTGTGTGGGTGTGTGCGTGGGTGTGTGTGTGGGTGTGGGTGTGTGCGTGTGTGGGTAGGGAGTGTGTGTGAGGGTATGAAGTGTGTAGTATGTGAGTGAGTGTATGCGTGTGTGTCTATATGTCTATATGGCCGTGCATGCGGGGAGGGGCAGGGGGAGCCCAATCCAAAATGCTCGTAGCTTGACCTTTTTCTACCATGCATGCCGGCAGTTTTGTTAACTAATGAAATGCAAATAAGAAAAAGCCTGGAAGCCACAAAAACATCCCAGTCCCTGGGCAAACCCGTTCAGCTACGCATGTTAGTGACAATCATGCAGGCATCCAGGTGCAGGACTCAGGGGACCTCGCTGGGTATTTCTGTTCTGACCTCTCCTCTCTTTCCCTCTCCTTCCCTCTCTTCCTCTTCTCCTATCCTCAGCCCATTCATCCCAGCACTCGGCGGAGCTCACTAAAACATTGGATGATAAAACACTTTCCTCTCAGCACTCCATAAAAGCCGGGTAATTCATACTTCATTTAAATACCTTTCCATTAATAAAGCAGATGAACTTTTACTCCTTAAATCTAATGGTCCATTTTGCCTGACTGCTGCCGCTCGCTTCTCTCCTCTCTCTGTTTTTTCTCTCTCTCTCTGCCATTGAGAAGCCTATGCTAATTCACACACAGTCACTCAGTGTATCCAGTCAGTCTAGTACAGTGGTTGAAGGAAGAGGTAAAGAAGGGGATTTGGAGGCATTTGCCTGACCTCTGCCACAGACAAGCAGTGACACGCACTCCATTCTGTGGGACTGCTAGGAGATTTGGAGCTCTCTCTCTCTCTCTCTCTCTCTCTCTCTCTCTCTCTCACACACACACACACACACCCCCCCCCAAAGGGGAGGGTCATTAACCTCTGGGGCTAGAGCTCTCTGGCTCGGAGGCTGTTGACAAGCATCTGTGTTCTTTTCAACAACTCGTTGAGCCACCCCCTCTCCCTCCCCTCACCCCCACTCCCCTCCCCCTTCCTCACCCCTTCCCTTCTCAGGACTGTAACACAACCATTCGCTGAGGTAATCCAAGCCCCTGCCTCTCTCTCTCTTTCACATCCCTCACTCACAGAGAGAGAGAAAGGAAGACAGAGACGCCGACTGGATGTGTAAGACAGCTGTTGTTTTTTCTCTTGTCCGCCCTCCACCCGCTCTCTCCTGACCTCTACATTTGCCACCACTCGACTGCCTGTACTGTGGATAATGAGTCAATTTTGAAAGAGAGAGAGAGAGAGGTGGTGCTAACTGACCACCACACCAAACCTGTACCTCCAATAAAGGAACGTCACTCTCTCCACCTAGCTAACTGGTGTTTTACATTTCAAACTTTCTCTTGTATACTCCACCCATCCCCATCCCCCACTCCTCTCATCCCAACCCCTCAGGTGGCAGGATCAGGGGCATGACTAGTTGACCTGTCTGGTGATTGATGGTAATGTCTCAGGAAGTCATTTCCCCCATAGCGCCCTGCCCGCCGCCCTGCTGCCTTTCACCAGGCAGGCTGAACCACTACAAAGGTGACCCAGCCAGCCCATCACAGACACAGACCTACTTTCAAATCTCTGCCTGCTCAGGTCCGGCTGGACCCCCACCAAAAGCCCCCTTAAGGCCCCCCCAAGTCCCCCAGGTCAAACACTTGTGGAGGACAATGGCTCCAGTAAATACCAGGACCGACAGTGGAATGGGTGTGGCTAAGGTGGGGTCGGCGACCATCCATTAAACACAGCACATCCACAAGGGATGACAGAGGTGGATGGAGAAGAGTGGGAGCAGTCCTCAACCACCCGGCCTTTTCTTCAGTTCAAATCAACAGTGGACATCTTGAAGCAGGCCAGTGATGGCCCCTAACTCCAGGTGCTGAGGATGGTTCCCCTGCAACTCCATTACTGTCAGTGGTTACCAGGTCCATTACGGCAATTAGGAGCCTGCTTCTAACACGAGGAATGCCTCGGCCGGAGCTGCAATTGCTAACATCTGCTAATATCAGCCTCCTTCCATGTGTCGATACGGTTGTCTTTGCTTAAACACACATCTTTTCACAGTCACCGACGTTTTTTCTTCTTTCTCCACAGAACACTCCACTTAGTTCCACTCAAACTGTGCCTTAAAGAGATCCCACTCAGTAACTCCGAATGATCAGTGAAAAGAGAGAGCTTGCCTTCCACCGCTTTTCCAAATGCTTTGTTACTTTTTAATATTTGAGCAGGATGAGAGAGGGGAGGGAAAATGGAGTGGAGATAATCAATGGAAGAAGGACCACGAGCCTAATAATCTCCCCCAAAGGATTGTGGGTTAATACATGCTCTTGCATAGGCCAACAGGGCTGTGTGGCGAGCACATCTGTCTGTCTGGATGGGCTACTTAATGAAACAAGGCAGCCTCTGGGTGCAGAGACGAATGGCTTTTCCTCAATGAAAAATAATGATTCTATCAGTGGCTGAATCCCAGGCTAAGACACAGGTCCAGATGACAGGGCTCTATACATTCAATACAGTGGAGACCCCAGCCTGTGTCCCTGAGAGACAGGCTTCAACAAAGAGGGTGCCAGGTAGGAGAGAGGACATGGTCACCAGAGCAGCTCCCCACGGTGATCATATCAGGGATCCCCTAATGCGAACAAGAGTTTGACTGATCTGGGAAAGAAAGAGAGTGAGAGAGAGAAAAAGAGTAGAGTGGTGAGATAAAGAGAGAGGGAGAGAGGGGCTAAGCCACCTGGGGATGATGAGTGGGGGCTTGATGTGTGTGCGTGTATGTATGTGCTTGTGTGTGCGCATGTGTGCGCATACGCGCGTTTGTGTGTATGTTGTGGCTACCACTGTGTGTGTGCCTGTGGTGACCCCTGGTCAGGGACTCCTGTAACAGGAGCTCACCT
Organism: Oncorhynchus nerka; assembly: GCF_034236695.1. Lineage (NCBI taxonomy): Eukaryota > Metazoa > Chordata > Actinopteri > Salmoniformes > Salmonidae > Oncorhynchus > Oncorhynchus nerka. Next base: position 67,574,348 of record NC_088407.1, read on the forward strand.
CCGGTTCTCCTGTCTCTCCTCTCAGTGTGCTGTACAGGCACCTGAAGACAGGATTAGCCATTGTGACCCAGCCCCAAAGGTAACAGAGATGCACCTCCGGGGACCGGCCTGAAACACACACTCCCACGTGCTGCAGGCTGAAACCAGCCGGCCGAGGAGAGGTGGCGAGAGATAGAGAGGAAGGATAGACAGGATGACGGAGGGGAAGGAAGGAGGAGAGGGGAGGATAGAGAGGAAGGATAGACAGGAAGACAGGATGACGGAGGGGAAGGAGGAGAGGGGAGGATAGAGAGGAAGGATAGACAGGAAGACAGGATGACGGAGGGGAAGGAAGGAGGAGAGGGGAGGATAGAGATAGAGGTAGGGGGGCTGGAAATACAAACAGAACCAGACACACTAAACAAGGCAAAGATAGGAGGTATAGTGTAGTATCAGTCTGGGCTAAGATGTTGTTGTTGGGGTTTTTGTCACAGTGGGGAAAAACAAAAGCAATGTATAAGAGGATTTTGGGTCCTGAGCTGTGGTAGCGCCCTGGGGTGGCTGAGATTCTGCCTGTGTGGAAATTGACGCCTGTCACTGTGTCTATGATTCACCCCTGTTAGTGTGTGTGTGTGTGTGTGTGTGTGTGTGTGTGTGTGTGTGTGTGTGTGTGTGTGTGTGCGTGTGTGTTCTGCTGTGACGAATGAGCAGCGCTAAATTTTCTCCTGATTATGCAGGTTGCTGGTCCTCTAAACCTCTTTGAACTTGTAATTGCCGCTGGTTTCAATAATGAACATTAAGGAGGGATTCAGAAAAGTGTGGATAATTACAGGTTTTCCCCCCTTCTTACGTCTTCACGCTGGATGAAGAAGAGGAGGTAAAGGAGGAGGAGGCGGAGGAGGTAGAGGAGGAGAAGAAACAGGGAGAGAGGAGGAGGTGCAGGGTTGCGAGGCATACGGTGGCACGCCAGGCTCTCTTTATCTAAATAATTGTACAAGCTCGGTTTATGAGCTTTAGCGAGAGGCTTTTTGTGTGTGAGTCGCACCAGCCCTGGGGATATAGGTGACTAGCTCTCTCTCCCCCACGATCAATATTCACACAGATTCACATCTGGAGCCAAGGCCTGCTCTACTTAGATTTGGATTTATTTTTTATTTTTCTTTGATTCCTTTTCTTCCCTTCCTTCTTTCTTCTATCCCCTTCCCCTTCTTTCTTGGGCAGCTGGGCTATTTTTTGATACGGCGGGTGGCGGGGCTTCGTATCGTATGCGCTCATCTGTGTAGCCTCTGATCTTAGTAGATGTGGCCGCCAACAAGCCAGCCTCTGAACTAGGCCTGCTCAATGGATAACAGATACATACCTACACCTACACACACGCTCAGATTCACATGGCCTTACGGTTCTATGGATGGACCAATGCATTGTGTGTAAAGGGGTGACATATGGGGAATGGCTATAAAATTCAGTCAAAAAAAGTGGCAGGGGGAGAAAACCACAACAAATTGACCAACACTCTCAGTTTCCCTCCTTCACATGACAATGATAGTAAAAAGCTTAAGGCGCACCTTAATTTTAGGAAAAAAATAATTCATCACAAAACCATCTGATATTGCCAACTCCTTTAATGATTTTTTAATTCGCAAGATTAGCAAATTTAGGCATGACATGCCTGCACCAAACGTTGACACTACACCCAAGTACATCTGACAAGTATTGTCATTTTAAAATCCGTAAAGAGGGTGTGGAAGAGGTGAAAAAATGTGGGTTGTCTATCAACAATGACAAGCCGCCAGGGTCTGAGAACTTGGATGGAAAATTACTGGGGATAATAGCGGACGATATTGCCACTCTTATTTGCCATATTTTTTATTTAAGCCTACTAGAAAGTGTGTGCCTCCCAGGCTTGGAGGAAGCAAAAGTCATTCCTCTACCCAAGAACAGTAAATCCCCCTTTACTGGCTCAAATAGCTGACCAATCAGTCTGTTGCCAAACCTTGGTAAACTTTTGGAAAAAGTTGTGTTTGACCAGATACAATGCTATTTTACAGTAAACAAATTGACAACAAACTTACAGCATGTTTATAGAGAAGGACACTCAACAAGCACTTTTAAAAAATGACTGATGATTGTCTGAGAGAAATTGACGAGGGGTCTGTTTGTGGGGTCTGTTTTTTTAGACTTCAGTGCGGTTTTGACATGATCGATAATAGTCTGCTGCTGGAAAATGTGGATAAAGAGTTACCTGTCTAACAGAATACAGAGGGTGTTCTTTAACAGAAGCCTCTCCAACATAATCCCCCAGGGTAGCTGTCTAGGCCCCTTACTTTTTTCAATCTTTACTAATGACATGCCACTGGCTTTGTGTCTATGTATGCAGATGACTCAACACTATTACATGTCAGCTACTACAGCGACTGAAATGACTGCAACACTTAATAACCAAGAGCTGCAGTTAGTTCAGAGTGGGTGGCAAGGAATAAGTCATTCACTAAACCCTAAACCTCTGTCTTTTTGAACTACTGGCGCACAGCTCAGACGCCCATTCATACCCCACAAGACATGCCACAAGAGGTCTCTTCACAGTACCCAAGAGCAGAACAGACTATGGGAGGTGCACAGTACTACATAGAGCCATGACTACATGGAACTCTATTCCACATCAAACAACTGATGCAAGCAGTAAAATTAGACAAAAAAAAACAGATAAATACACCTTATGGAACAGCAGGGACTATGAAGCAACACAAACATAGGCACAGACACATGCATACACACAAATGTACACATGGATTTTGTACTGAAGATATGTGGTAGTGTTGGAGTAGCGGCCTGAGGGCACACAGTGTGTTGTGAAATATGTGAATGTACTGTAATGTTTTTAAAATTGTATAAACTGCCTTAATTTTGCTGGACCCCAGGAAGAGTAGCTGCTTGGATTGTATAAAACTGTACTTCCTGGTGTCAAAAGAGTCTGACAGCCATATTATTGAATGGAAAAAATGAAGATGGGAAGAGCGCAAGAGGAGTTGAGGTGAGAACAAGAGGCTTGGCTCCTAGTTATAAGGAACCCACTGTGAAGGAATCCCCTGTCTGGAATAAGCACAGAGCAAAAGAAAAGCAACAGAGGAGAGGGAAAAGGTAGAGAGGAAAATCACACAACAAAATGTCATGGTGGAAAAAGTACCCAATTGTAAAAGTGAAAGTCACCTAGTAAAATAATCCATGAGTAAAAGTATAAAAGTATTTAAGTAAAATATACTGAAGTATCAAAAGTAAAAGTAAAAGTACAAATCATTTCAAATACCTTATAATAAGCAAACCAGATGGAGCCATATTATTGTTTAATTTATTTTACTGAAAGCCATTGGCATACTCCAACATAATTTTTGTGTTTAGTGAGTCCGCCAGATCAGATGCAGTAGGGAAGACCAGGGATGTTGTCTGTTTAGTGAGTCTGCCAGATCAGATGCAGTAGGGAAGACCAGGGATGTTGTCTGTTTAGTGAGTCTGCCAGATCAGATGCAGTAGGGAAGACCAGGGATGTTGTCTGTTTAGTGAGTCTGCCAGATCAGATGCAGTAGGGAAGACCAGGAATGTTGTCTGTTTAGTGAGTCTGCCAGATCAGATGCAGAAGGAAGACCAGGGATGTTGTCTGTTTAGTGAGTCTGCCAGATCAGATGCAGTAGGGAAGACCAGGGATGTTGTCTGTTTAGTGAGTCTGCCAGATCAGATGCAGTAGGGAAGACCAGGGATGTTGTCTGTTTAGTGAGTCTGCCAGATCAGATGCAGAAGGAAGACCAGGGATGTTGTCTGTTTAGTGAGTCTGCCAGATCAGATGCAGAAGGAAGACCAGGGATGTTGTCTGTTTAGTGAGTCTGCCAGATCAGATGCAGAAGCAAGACCAGGGATGTTGTCTGTTTAGTGAGTCTGCCAGATCAGATGCAGTAGGGAAGACCAGGGATGTTGTCTGTTTAGTGAGTCTGCCAGATCAGATGCAGAAAGAAGACCAGGGATGTTGTCTGTTTAGTGAGTCTGCCAGATCAGATGCAGTAGGGAAGACCAGGGATGTTGTCTGTTTAGTGAGTCTGCCAGATCAGATGCAGAAGGAAGACCAGGGATGTTGTCTGTTTAGTGAGTCTGCCAGATCAGATGCAGTAGGGAAGACCAGGGATGTTGTCTGTTTAGTGAGTCTGCCAGATCAGATGCAGAAGGAAGACCAGGGATGTTGTCTGTTTAGTGAGTCTGCCAGATCAGATGCAGTAGGGAAGACCAGGGATGTTGTCTGTTTAGTGAGTCTGCCAGATCAGATGCAGAAGGAAGATCAGAGATGTTGTCTTGATAAGAGTGTGAATTGGACCCTTTATCTGTCCTGCTAAGCATCCAAAATGTAACTACTTTTGGGTGTCAGGGAAAATGTATGGAGCAAAAAGTTAATTGTCTTAAGGAAGGTAGTGAAGTGAAAGTAAAAGTTGTCAGAAACATAAATAGTAAAGTAAGGTACAGATACCCCAAAAAACTACCTAAGCACTACTTTAAATATTTTTACTTAAGTACTTTCCACCACCGACAAAATGCCAGGAGTGGGATTTGGTCCCAAACCAAACAGAGAAACAGCACCGGGTCTGTTTTTGATTTGTGCCCTATTCCCCCATCCTTCAACCTTCCCCTCCTCACCCCTCCCCTCTCAACCTTCGCCATCCTCCTCCTCCTCCCTCAACCTCCTCCCTCCTTACCCTTTAGCCTGGTTTCCTACTTCCATGTTCGTGCTGCTCCTTTCTCCCTGCATTCCCCTTCTCCTGGTGTTGGATGAATATCAAAGGGGGGTTCTGGGCTGGGCCTGCAGCTCAGAAGCAGCTAAACTACAGTATCTCATTTAGCTGGTCACCACTAACCCAACACACCACCGACCGCTGATTCAACTGACTGATAGCCTGTAGGGGGCTTTTCCTATTTTCCTATTTTCCCACAAACCCCCTCTGGCCTGAGCATGAGGCGTGGAACAGAGGAGGGTGTGATAGGGGAGAGGGAAGACAGGGTGAGGTTGGGAGAAGGAGAGGTCTGGGAAAATTACTCTCTGGGAAGATTTAAAAGCCTCAAACACATTCTTCTAACACAATCTGCAATGGAGTACAAAAAACCAGGACAAGGAAAACCTCAGATAATCTGGGCCTCTCCATCTGTACCAGTGCCTGTCTTGGTTTTGAGTTTTCTCACAATGGGGCACCATGTGTATACTGTATCGCAGATTGCCCTCCCTCCTCCCCCCCAGTCCATTACATCATACACTTTTGTGTCCCAAAGCGTCAGCTAGGCCTGGCCTTAGCCAATGGATCAATGTTATGACTGCAGCAGTGGGTTAGGTCAGTGTGAGGGAGGGAGGGTTGAGGGGGTAGCTGAGGCCTGTTTTCGCTGAAGCATGAGGTCTTAGAGACGAGGAGCAGTAGTTTATGAATCCTCACTCCACAGGCTCTCCTCTGTTTGTCTTCTGTTCAGGTCAGGGCATGTGCAGTCACCTCGACAGGGGGCCAACAGGGGCTGACTATGAGCCCTGGTCATGCACAGAGAGGTCATTGGCACTATAAACACCCATCTGAATGAACATCAGATATCCAATGGCTTCTCTTTAAGAGCTGCATCTTCATTAAAGATGCACTTGACTAGCTTTAGCTTCCGAGTGGGGCTCTGCATCTCAATGCTAGAGGTGTCACTACAGACCCTGGTTCCACTCCAGGCTGTATCACAACCAGCTGTGATTGGGAGTCTCATAGGGCGGTGCACTATTGGCCCAGTGTCGTCCGGGTTAGGGTTTGGCCGGGGTAGGCCGTCATTGTTAATAAGAATTTGTTCTTAACTAAATTGCCTAGTTAAATAAAAGTTAAATAAAACAAGCAAATTATGTTAGAAATTGGGGAATTTACGCAACAATTCAAACTGCTCAAATATGATTTTCTTTAAGTTCTGTGGCTGCAAAAATCAACAGTAACATACATACATGGGCCCCTTCAGTATCCACTTGTTGTCCTTTTATTGTTGTTATGGGGTGTTGTTTTTCTGTTGGCAGGCGCTGCAGAGTTTCACAAGGCTTAATCACCTCCAAACAGTGTGAACAACGTGTTGTAAACATCTCCTTAGCGAAAGGACTCATTTCTGCTACTTCATTAAACAAGGAGCATTAAGGCGTGAATAGCAGGCCGGTGCATTAACAATAGGGAGGGAGGGAGGGAAGAAAGGAAGGGGGAGAGGGAGAAGGAATGAGACGCTGTCCTCACAACTGCCTGTTAATACCAGGTAGGGTAAACTAAAATAAACAGCATACAACACTGTTTATCTAGAAAGCAAATGAGGAACTATGTGAGACACCGACACATACACACAGCAGGTGTTAAACAACTGCAACAGTGCTGTGCTGTATTCTGTGTTCTCCATGGCTGTGAGCCTGGATTGTCAATCTGTGAAGTGGAACTATCTGGATTAAGGTGGCCAAGTGAAAAGGTCTGATGTCAGGGCGGGAAACAATTGACGGCTGTTATTCCCTAAACCTCTGGAGCAGCCAGCTAAGCACTACAGGGCCGTGTGTATCATAAAAAAGGCTCTGTCAATTACGACACACAAACACCACTGGGAATTAGTGTAAAAAGACTCGAACATGAAACAACCGAAGGTTGATGTGGCTTGTCATGTAATTATACGGCCTAACAGAAGGAGGGTCACTGGATACTGCATTCTAAACTTTCTGGGAGTTTTTTTCTCTCTCCTCTTGTGAAAAAAATATTTATTGTTCTTGTAAATCCCTAGAAAACTATATTCTGCATGTCAACAAGCATTTCCTATAATTGAAATGAAAACACTTATTGGGGTCTAGTTTTTGGTTGTCATGGGTTTGTCTTCTGGTGGAAGGTTTAGTTCTGTGTCTTTATCGATGGGGACTGACTGGCCATACGGTGGCTTCCCATCTTCACAGGACCATATTTGAACAAGGTGAGTGATGAACAGATGGTTTGTGTCCTCGTCCCAGGGTGGCCGACCTGATCAGCGTTAGTTAGAGGAACACACTATGGAACAAAAGTTCCTACCTCAGCAAACCTGAAACTTAATTTCACTCATTATCCTTTACTTCAGTGATTTCCAAAACACTGCCATTCTCCTCTCGCTTCACTTTTGTTTTGTAAACTCCAGGCAGAGATAGAGACTCCATATATGGTGACACTCTTTCTTATAGGCACATACGCCTGGGGGCATGTGGTATGTGAAAACACACGCATACACACTTGGGGGGGGCATGCAGCGGTGGTGAACCAAACTGTCGCCTGGGTTGCCATGGGTGACTGGAGAACTGACTTCTGGGCTACATGGCAAACGAGCACATGACAGATTAGTATGTGGTCCTCCTTCAGTCCAGAACCTCTGTGACCCCTTAAGAACCCCCATCAACCCCCCTTCACCCCCCTCCTGAACTTCACAAGACACAAGACAACCTCGCTGAGAAGAGAAAAGGCCAAACACTACCGTCCAGCGAACACCCAGAGCAGCAGGAAACTCTTTATCCCATATAAACAGAAAACATCATGTCCAACTTAAGTGGAAAATAAATTGTATAGGCGAACAAAATCAGGAATAGACAGCTTTAAAAACAGTGCTGTAAAATGAGAACTGTTTTGTATTTCAAACTGTTTGCGGATGTGGGGTGTACCAGTGAAATGGCACTAACGGTGGCCATAACAATACACATGGATTAGACAGACAGACAGACAGACAGACAGACAGACAGACAGACAGACAGACAGACAGACAGACAGACAGACAGACAGACAGACAGACAGACAGACAGACAGACAGACAGACAGACAGACAGACAGACAGACAGACAGACAGGGAACAATACAGAGAGAGAGAGAGTCTGAATGTTTAGTCTACTAAAACACAACTGACACCCTCTCTTTTTAGTGGGCAGACTAGAGCACTTGTTTATCGATTGTGAAAAAGATCCGTTATCAAACTTTGCCAACACTTCCAAGCCCATGTCTCCAGAATGACCTAGCTAGCCAGGCTATTTTATGTCTCTCCGGTTTACAGAGCCATTTCCCATTGGGGCACGACCTGGGGATGGCACCCGGTCTCTATGGAGACTAATGCTAGGTTGAGGGGGAGAGTGACCGCTGGCCCTGTCTGTTCTGTGTTCGTCTGCTAATGATGTTTGTGATGGCCTACTCATCTAGTCATCGCGTCATCACTCTTGTTAAGCTCTATATTAACAGGGTTGATACTATAGTTGACATCTCTCTACCATTGCTGTTGTTGCCTATGTTACCATTGAAAGCCATGTTTGTGTAACCAATTTGCCCTGGATCCCTATATTCAATGGCAGTCACCATGTCACAATGACATGACACTCATGGCATTCTTACCCTGACTTACAGATGTCTTCATACAGACATAATTGTAGGAGATAAAAATCTACATAATATAGATCATATCTTCTCAATGGCACAATAATTATGCTGCTGAGGGGAGGACGGCTCATAATAATGTCTGGAATGGAGGAAATGGAATGGCATCAAACACATGGAACCTATGTGTTTCATGTATTTGATACCATTCCCCTGACTCCACAACCAGGCATTACCGCGAGTCTGTCATCCCCAATTAAGGTGCCACCAACCTCCTGTGCTAATTATTTAATAAAAAATGTTTTACTTTTACCCCATTTTCTCCCCAATTTCGTGGTATCCAATTGGTAGTTACAGTCTTGTCTCATTGCTGCAACTCTTCCTGTGCTAAGATACCAGTCGATATGCAGCAGGGCTCCATAGAAAACAGAATTCAAAGTAACCCATGTGAAAGTGTTGCATGGCTCTATGGAGGACCATGGGATATATCACTTCCCTTTCAGAGAGCCCAGGGGAGCAATACACCTGGCTTAGCAGCTTAACAGCATTTCCCCAAACACCCCGGCCAAAGGGTGCACGGCCCAGCACAAAACCTGAGACGCTTGATGCCTGCCTGAGAGGGCAACTCCTTCCTTCACAGACTGCATCACTCTCTCTCTCTCGCTCTCCCAATCTCTCTCTCTCTCAACCTCTCTCTCTCTCTCTCACACACTCACTCACTCACTAGTCCCACTAGGTCTGCTCCTGAGGTCCCCTATTTATTTTTATAGGTGTTTGAGGGATTAGATTAGTCAAAAGACAAGGCCAGGTCCGGAGTGGTATCTTTGTATCTGAGCGCTTCCTGTTTTCATTGCCTAGTCGACCCTTGTCTTAGCAATGTCTAGTGGGGCCTAACAGAGGGCTAGCATGGAGCTAAAAAAGAGGAAGGCTGAGGGAGCCAAAAGGCTAATTAAGATAACTCAAGAGTTTGTCTTCCTCAAACAAAGGGGCAGCCCCCTTACTACTATGGAAAACCTCCCAGCTAGCAGTTAGCCTAGCAACACAACCTCACTCTCTGTCTGTCTATCTCACCCTGTCTGTCTTCTCTTCTCTCCTTAGAGCCTTCCTCCAGTTTCTCCCTCCCTCTCGTCCACTTTCTGCCTCCATGCCTTTGAAGCGCAGTCGACCATTTTACCCCTAACGGTGAAGTTTACCTTTCTGATAACATAATCTCCCTGTAATATTGAAAAGCTTATACCAACAGTCTGGGATTTCCCTTCCCTTAATGTGACTGGAAGACATCCAGAAACTCAGACAGAAGGAGGGAGAGAAAGGGAGGGAGGGGTGGAGGGAGAGCCTGTCTCTGGCCCTCTACTACCGGCTTATGCCAGCTGATCTCTCCAGCAGTTTGCCAATTCCACCGGGGACATTAAAAGATGCCAGCTCGCGTGCTTTCTGCTGCTAGATGAATACATGCATGAAAGAGGCTGGAGTTATCACAATAACTCTATAGAATAATTGCTGGCGTATTCATTACATACCGAAGATATCAGATCTCGGCTGCCGCACACAAAACGCTGCGCTTCATTCTCCTGGGCTGACTGAAGGCCGATGGATGGCCGGTGAAGGACTGAGGGGCAAGTGCCAATTGAAGAAAGACTATTTTCCATATCTGACTGTGATGAAGAAAGCCGCCCTGTGATTTCTCCCATGAGAGTGTGAGGTCAGGGGCTGGGGAGGGGAGGGAGGGAGGGGAGGGGGATGCGATTTAGTTATAATACTGAATCCAAAAGCCAACAATTGTTACTGTTGGCCTGTGTTGTTTTTCGCGGTGTGAAGGGGGTCCCGTCCTTTTGAGCTCTTTCAGAATAGGTGACAATGGCTGGATGTTGAGAACATATGTAGGAGACCCCTGTGGTCGCTCTCATGGAGGAGAAGCTAGCATGCTGGAGAAAATACAAGCCCCGCTCCCTTTCACTCTCTGCCTCAGTTAATGAATGTGTGAATGGCAGAATGCCGCAATAGGCCATTCAGGGGCCAAAGTCCCCATGAATTCACCCCAGCGCAAACGCATCCTTAAATGGAAAATACATTTGCTTAACAAATTAAAATAAAAGGTGAATGAGTGTGTATGTGTGTGAGTGTGTATGGGTTGGGGGGCTAGAGTAGAGTAGAGGGGGATAATTCAATTAGCCCTCTTTCTCTAAGAAAAAAAGATGAAGCTAGGTTAAAAGGGAGGGATTATTGCTTGTATAAGACTGGCCTGGTTGTCTCACAAAACAGACAAATAAAGATTTGAGAAAACATCTAAAAGCAGGAGAGGTAATGAAGGAGAGTGGGAAAAGAGGAGTCTTAAAAGCTCTAATTCTCGGAATTTAAAAAAATGCCCCTGGACTCGATCTATTGGGATTTCTTTTCCTTCTCCCCTTTCCACTCTTTCAATTTAATTAAACAAAATTGTAAAGGAAATTGCTGGAGAGGCTGCAAAGCCTTCTGTGTTTCTTTCTCTCCTTTTTTGGAGCAGGGAAACGTTGGAACTGTGAGAGACCTACAATCGGGCATTCCTCAAGTCACCAAGAAAGATGCCTAATGATCCCTCAATAAAGCCAGAAATTTCTAATTAGTACAAGCACACCAAATTAACCAGGAGACGTGTGTGTGTGTGTGTGTGTGTGTGTGTGTGTGTGTGTGTGTGTGTGTGTGTCTAACCACCATGTTAAGTGGCTCAAAGAAGGCCTCCAAAATGTTCCCCCCTTTTTTCCCCCCTCTTCCCTTCTTCACCCATTAAACTATCGTCCAACTTCATCTCATGTCGGGCGAAAGAAGAGGGGATCTTTTTGTATTCGTTTTTTCTCTCCCTCACACACGCAGTCAGCTTTCAAATGAAGCCCATTCTATTCTGTGGGTTGGGGAGAAATATCCAGCCTAGGAGATGTAGCCTAGCCATGAACATCACTAAAAACATTAAGATAATGATGAGAATAATAAGCACTGTGCTTTGCTGCGTTGCCGTAAGGCTAATGGCTGTGCTGCTGCAGTACCACTGCTCCTGAATAGATCAAAGTGATTAAATCACTCCTGATTATCCCTGACCAATATTTAATGGATTTACAGCCCTTTCAATTAGGCTGTATTTGCTGGCTGTATTTGCTGGTTAGGTAATCAGGGGGGCAGAGGCTTTGGGAAACGCGGGCAATGGGGGTACAGCAGGGGGCACCTGACCCTCTTAAGTGAGAGGGTCAGGATCATCCTAGGGTTCTGACCTGCCCTGGCTCCCTCTCTCACTCTTCTTCTCCATTCACCCCCTCCCCCCTTCTACTATCACTCTGTCCATTCTAACAAGTCCACATGGTCAGCAGGCACCAGCTTGTGTGTCCCTTCCACCTCCCTGTCCAAATCAATACAGACCTCTGCTCTGATAATGTCCTGACATCATAGAGGGAGGTGGGATATGACCACCCCATCCCTCCCACCTCCCCACACACACTCCCTTCTCTTTGACCATGCTTCCTGGCTAGCTGCATCACCTCACTGCACACACCTACTCTGTGTAGTGAATCCTGACTTTACAGCAGCATAACAGGGACCCACCCTACTAATAAGAGTGTGCACACACCCACACGTGCACACACACATGCAAGCACATACACACATAGCCCCCACACCCTCCACCCACATAGCCCCCACACCCTCCACCTACATAGCCCCACACCCTCCACCCACATAGCCCCCACACCCTCTACCCACATAGCCCCCACACCCTCCACCCACATAGCCCCCACACCCTCTACCCACATAGCCCCCACACCCTCTACCCACATAGCCCCCCACACCCTCCACCTACATAGCCCCACACCCTCCACCCACATAGCCCCACACCCTCTACCCACATAGCCCCTACACCCTCCACCCACATAGCCCCCACACCTCTACCCACATAGCCCCCACACCCTCCACCCACATAGCCCCCACACCCTCTACCCACATAGCCCCCACACCTCTACCCACATAGCCCCACACCCTCTACCCACATAGCCCCCACACCCTCCACCCACATAGCCCCCACACCCTCCACCTACATAGCCCCACACCCTCCACCCACATAGCCCCCACACCCTCCACCCACATAGCCCCCACACCCTCCACCCACATAGCCCCCACACCCTCTACCCACATAGCCCCACACCCTCTACCCACATAGCCCCCACACCTCTACCCACATAGCCCCACACCCTCCACCCACATAGCCCCCACACCCTCTACCCACATAGCCCCCACCCTCTACCCACATAGCCCCCACACCCTCTACCCACATAGCCCCCACACCCTCTACCCACATAGCCCCCACACCCTCTACCCACATAGCCCCCACACCCTCCACCCACATAGCCCCCACACCCTCTACCCACATAGCCCCCACACCCTCTACCCACATAGCCCCCACACCCTCTACCCACATAGCCCCCACACCCTCCACCCACACAGACTCATTTCCAAAATGATCCACAGAATCATTGTGTCCTGAATAAATGAATAATTCATCCAAGGTGTAGCGTCACTCTTTGCCTACTGAAGTGAATGAGCCGCTGTCAGATGTCTGATTTAAGTGTTCGGCAAAGAGAGACGGAAACAAACAAGCTCCTCTGAGCTATAGAGAGCTGCCATCTTAACCTCAAACAGACTGAATGAATATTTCAATGTCTTCTCCATTTATATATTTTTTAAATGACCATCAAGAGTGAAAAAAAGCTCCACATTTTAGGTTCATAATTACAATAAAACTGTTCTGTGCTCTTCTTGTAACACCGCAGTATTAGATGGATGCCAGTTTGACCCATTTGGGGGTTATTTACAGGATATTCAACAACATGTTTGTGCTGTTAATGCTCAAAACATAAGTGCTATCAAAACATGTCTCTATTAGTTTTATTTTAATATAAAAAGCAATGCTAACAATGAAATGACACTGACATAACACACATATAAAACACACACACTTCCCTCTATAAGAATGAACCTGATTCTCATCGAAAACCCTTCCCCATAGCTGTCAGTTTAGAATAAACAAAGCGCCAATAGTGCATTGAGAGACAATATCCAGTATGTGACAAACCAGTGGCCAGGACTGCTGACGGCAATGCTACGCTAGGCTAGGTGTCAGCTCTACATCCACATCTCTGAGGCTTTTCAGCAGAGCAAACTGGGATGTCTGATTGACTTGATTGAGTTGATCCGAGCTTGAGTGACAGGTGTGTGTGTGTGTGTGTGTGTGTGTGTGTGTGTGTGTGTGTTTACGTGAGTGTGTATATATGTGCATGTGTACATGCGGCAACTTCCCCAAGATGGCCACAAACATCATGAGGGCGTGTCTGTTCCAGCATCTCACGGTTCGTACATGTGAGTGTCTGTGTACGACAGGTGCTCCACTATGTGGGTACTCACCGTGAGATGCTGGAACAGCCACGCCCTCATGATGTTGGTGGCCACCTTGGGGAAGATACCGCGCTTCTTCTGTCTCTTCTTCTCCTTGTCCGGGTCGTCGTCATCACCTGTGCCAGGGGACGCCACGCTGTTCTCTAAGCCATCTCCTAGACAGAAACAAGACATAGGTTTAAATAGCAGCCTAGGACAGAAGATGGACCATTAGTAAGCCTGGGCAGTATCAACACAAAGGGGTAGATAGAACCCTAGTAAGCGAAGCCTAATATATATAAGACGCTAATGCCAGCCCAGTGGGTTATCTAAGTTATATGGAGGACTATGCCAAAGCCTACTCAGTAGTAGCCTATACCAATGCCTGCACAGAGGTAGTGGGATCTAGGCACAGAGGGATAGGGGTTTACAGTATATAGAAAGTGTCTTAGGTCTCTCTTTATGTAGTGTTGTGTTGTCTCTCTTGTTGTGTGTTTTGTCCTCTACTTATATCGTATTTTTTATTTTATTTTCATCCCAGCCGCCGTCCCTGCAGGAGGCCTTTTGCCTTTTGGTAGGCCGTCATTGTAAATAAGAATTTGTTCTTATCTGACTTGTCTAGTTGAATAAAGGTTCAACAACTACATTTTAAAAAAACGAGAGGTGAGGTCTTCCACCCAGACCAGCAGAGTGGAATAGATGGACAGTTGTTTTGGTCCAGACGGTTCAGTAGGAGAAAGAAGAAGAAAAAACAACAACAAGGCTTCAGGTTTGGGGATACATGACCTACATGACTTCCATTAGGACTCATGTCATTCATTCAGTTATATACACAGGTTTGACAGAATGTAATGACTTTTTTCAGATCCAGAGGGCCTGGATGGACTGAGAAGGGAGTCTTATGAACAGACACACATATACACATGTCCACACATGCAACAAACCACAGACGTTGAATGTGAATTGAAGTGGGGTGTGCATTGGGCTGGTTCATTGTTGCAGTTCG
>NC_088407.1:67591610-67741610 GCF_034236695.1 Oncorhynchus nerka
CATCTGCCCGTGTCACACAGATGGGGGATGGCTATTATGAGGCGGGCAGAGGGCCTGGGGGAGGTGCTGGAGCTTAGCCTCAGGCACTTTTGGAAAAGCAGTGCCCTTGGAGACGGAAAAAAGACTCTCTCACTCTCCCTCTCTTTCCTCCTTCTCCCCCTCTCTCGCTCTCTCTCGCTATCTCTCTACCCCCTTCTCTCTTGACTTAAAGTGCTCACAATTAAATTATGTTCATGTTTTTATATGCACAGATAGAGAGCAGGGAGCATTATAGGCAGGGAGGAATGACTGGAAGCAAAGAGTGAGCGCACGCCAGTAAACAACCAGGCAGGCACAGGAGACATTACACTCAGATCAGCTCTCTCATCACCAATAGGCAGTTACTAAAAATGCATTCAGATATCTCCCTGCTGGTAAATTGGTCTCAGGTTTGAGCTCCTTAACGAGCTGCAATAGGACTGTAAATATAAATATATTACTACCACCACCACACTTTGCAAATGTCAGTATGAATTTTAAAAATCCTCATTCAGGGTCTGGGTCTCTGATAACAGGTGAATGCAGAATGGGTGTGATACACTACACTATATCGGGGATGCAGTAGGTGCCAGGGCTGAGAACACTATGAAACCACTAGTTACACATGTTGTGGCCCTATCAATAATACAAGAATGTCCTACCCTACCATTCCAGTACACCCAAACCATTCATGACTGAGTAATAACTCTTCCAATGATTCAGAAACCACATTCTAAACCACACATTGTGGGGCTTATAAAATAGAGCACACTTATTTGTCCTTAGAGAGCGCAATACTATTATTATACTCATGCAGATTGCTCCTGATAGGGCTGGATGGGCAGCGTGTATGCTTTCAGAGCATGACCAGAGGATTTGCGCTGCTGAGCCCGAGCGTAATGGAGCATGAGTGTGGAGCCAGTGGCTTACAGAGGCTGTGGTTAAAGTGACTAATTACAACCCCCGTGAGGTGGAGGTGGAGGACTTTTGGGGGGGTTCCCCAGGGCACTGTGCTCGGCCCATTGGAAACAGTGGGACACAGAGGGAACAGCAGGGGCCATCTCAGCCTCCTTTACCTTGGAAAACCACACTGCCTGGACCTCCACCCTCTTCCCACACCCCTCCACACTGCCTGGACCTCCACACCCTCCCCACACCCCTCCACACTGCCTGGACCTCCACCCTCTTCCCACATCCCTCCACACTGCCTGGACCTCCACCCCCTCCCCACACCCCTCCACACCCTCCCCACACCCCTCCACACTGCCTGGACCTCCACCCCCTTCCCACACCCCTCCACACTGCCTGGAACTCCACGCCCTCCCCACATCCCTCCACACTGCCTGGACCTCCACCCCTCCCCACACCCCTCCACACCCTCCCCACACCCCTCCACACTGCCTGGACCTCCACCCTCTTCCCACACCCCTCCACACTACCTGGATCTCCACCCCTTCCCACACCCCTCCACACTGCCTGGACCTCCACGCCCTCCCCACACCCCACCACACTGCCTGGACCTCCACCCCCTTCCCACACCCCTCCACACTGCCTGGAACTCCACGCCCTCCCCACACCCCTCCACACTACATGGACCTCCACCCCCTCCCCACACCTGTCCACACTGCTTGGACCTCCCCCTCCTCCCCACACCCCTCCACACTGCCTGGACCTCCACCTCCCCCCACAACCTTCCACACTGCCTGAACCTCCACCCCCACACCCCCTTCACCCTCTCTTCACTGCCTGTAACTCCACCTCCTCCCCACCCTCACAGGCCTGGCCAGAGAGAAAAGAGAGAAAAGAAGGGGGTTAAAGCCTTCTTTTCCCCTTCTTTTTCTCCTCAACTTTTCAGCCGGCATAAGCAGCGTTTAGCACATTCAGTCCCCCAAATGGCTGTGAATGAGGGAAGCAGTGGGGGCTCCTCTTTTGTCCAGGCTTTCCCCCTTTTATTTACTCAGGATTTACGCAGGGCCCTCTACGGCACTGGGACCACATGTTCCTGATGCACGCGCACACACACACACGCACGCGCGCACACACACACGCAGTGCCTCTATTCACACTCCAGCAGGCAGGGGTATGGCTGGCCCTCTGCCCATGGGATTACAGGTTTTCTAGTCCCAACCACATGCTAGCAATATGCGAACACCTCAAATAACAAAACACACACTCCAACATGCCAGCAATATGCGAACACCTCAAATAACAAAACACACACTCCAACATGCTAGCAATATGCTAACACCTCAAATAACAAAACACACACTCCAACATGCCAGCAATATGCGAACACCTCAAATAACAAAACACACACTCCAACATGCTAGCAATATGCTAACACCTCAAATAACAAAACACACACTCCAACATGCCAGCAATATGGAAACACCTCAAATAACAAAACACACACTCCAACATGCCAGCAATATGCTAACGCCTCAAATAACAAAACACACACTCCAACATGCTAGCAATATGGAAACACCTCAAATAACAAAACACACACTCCAACATGCCAGCAATATGCTAACGCCTCAAATAACAAAACACACACTCCAACATGCTAGCAATATGCTAACACCTCAAATAACAAAACACACACTCCAACATGCTAGCAATATGCTAACACCTCAAATAACAAAACACACACTCCAACATGCTAGCAATATGGAAACACCTCAAATAACAAAACACACACTCCAACATGCTAGCAATATGCTAACACCTCAAATAACAAAACACACACTCCAACATGCTAGCAATATGCTAACACCTCAAATAACAAAACACACACTCCAACATGCTAGCAATATGGAAACACCTCAAATAACAAAACACACACTCCAACATGCTAGCAATATGCTAACACCTCAAATAACAAAACACACACTCCAACATGCTAGCAATATGCTAAATCCCTAAAACATTGTTTTTTATTTAGATGCCCCTATCCTCCTGCTCCTTTGTAAAATATTATTTTTTTCATACTTTAAAAAGCCCTAAACCCTTACTGAGACGTCATATATTTTATTTTATGTAATTCCCCAAAAAACGTTTTACCCCTTTATCTATTCAATTGGTAGTTACAGTCTTGTCCCATCGCTTCAACCCCCATACGAACTCGGGAGAGGCGAACCTCGAGAGCCATGCATCCTCCAAAACACAACTCCGCCATGCTGCACTGCTTCTTGACACACTGATCGCTTAACCCGGAAGCCCGCCGCACCAATGTGTCGGAGAAAACAAAGCACAGTTGACGACCGAAGACAGCGTGCATGCGCAGGCCGCCACAGTGCGTTACTAGAGTGTGATGGGACAAGGACACCCCAGATGGCCAAACCCTCCCCTAACGCGGACAAAGCTGGTCCAATTGTGTGCCGCCTCATGGGTCGAACCCGAGTCTGTAGTGATGCCTCTGGCACAGTGCATTAGACCTTTGCACCACTTGGCAGGCCTAAATGGAATTGTTTTATTGTGTTGACCACTAAGGCCAGCGATGTTTTAGAGTCATTATGTCCTGATCTCTGCTTAAACAAGCAGCAGCCCTTGCACTGGACCGTAAAACAACAGCTTAATAAACACCAAGCATGCTGACAAATTGGGAGCGCTATGCCGGGAGTCATTAACAGCTCTAAAACTTGTCGCAGCAATTACACTCACCCTCCTCTCCCTACCGCCCTCCTTCACTCCTGATGCCAAATTCAGGTGTCGCTTCCCTGCCTTTTACAATTTTACCAGCGGTGAACACCAGGCCAGAGGACTTCCAAATATTCTCACACCTGTATACACACCCAGAGAAATAAAGCTCTATCTTAACACAGCTGCAGTTATGACTGACTGAGTGGGTCCTTGTGCATGAGGAGTAATGTGCAATTGTCTCTGCAGAAAAAACACATGAAGTGTTCCCTTAAATTACGTGGAATAAGAGCTTCTAATTAGATGACTTTTTTCCTGAATGTGGGAAGACAGACAGGCAGACAGGCTGGAAAGAGAGCAGGAAAGCCGGCAAGGCAAGGCCATTTGGTTGCTCAACTCCTGCGCCTCTTCCTCCTCTCCCTTATCCTAGTCCCCTAACCCTGCCATCAGGCAGATACGTCTCAGTCATCCCAGGAATGCTGCAGATAACTATCACCTACCTCTTCACAGATACTAGGCCTCTCTCTCTCTCTCTCCTCTCACAGGCCCAGCTCTGACCGTGGCCCATAGTGCACATCTCTCTATACTTCAGAAGAGTGGGGTGGAGGGGGTAAGTTTGGGGCAGTGGAAAGAGAAGAGGAAGTAGAGGCAGGGAGGGAAAGGCAGTAAAGAGTGAGTTAGGGGAGGAAAAGGAGTGGACATAGGCCAAACCCAAAATATGGTCTAAAAGCAAAGCAAGGCATCCTCCTTACATTTCTCCTCACTCCCCTACAGCCTCTCTCCACTCCCCTACAGCCTCCCTACAGCCTCTCTCCACTCCCCTACAGCCTCTCCCATCTCCCCTACAGCCTCTTCCCACTCCCCTACAGCCTCTTCCCACTCCCCTACAGCTTCTCCCCTCTCCCCTACAGCCTCTTCCATCTCCCTTACATCCTCTCTCCACTCCCCTCTCTCCCATCTCCCCTACAGCCTCTCCCATCTCCCCTACAGCCTCTTCCCACTCCCCTACAGCCTCTTCCCACTCCCCTACAGCCTCTCCCCTCTCCCCTACAGCCTCTCCCATCTCGCCTACAGCCTCTTCCCACTCCCCTACAGCTTCTCCCTTCTCCCCTACAGCTTCTCCCCTCTCCCCTACAGCCTCTCCCCACTCCCCTACAGCCTCTGACCAGTCCCCTACAGCCTCTCCCTTACAGCCTCTCTCCTCTCCTCTCCACTCCCCTACAGCCTCTGACCAGTCCCCTACAGTCTCTCCCCACTCCCCTACAGCCTCTGACCAGTCCCCTACAGCCTCTTCCCACTCCCCTACAGCCTCTCCCTTACAGTCTCTCTCCACTCCCCTACAGCATCTCCCATCTCCCCTACAGCCTCTTCCCACTCCCCTACAGCTTCTCCCCTCTCCCCTACTGCCTCTCCCATCTCCCCTATAGTCTCTTCCCACTCCCCTACAGCTTCTCCCCTCTCCCCTACAGCCTCTCCCATCTCCCTTACACCCCCTCTCCACTCCCCTACAGCCTCTTCCATCTCCCCTACAGCCTCTCCCATCTCCCCTACAGCCTCTTCCCACTCCCCTACAGCCTCTTCCCACTCCCCTACAGCCTCTCCCATCTCCCCTACAGCCCTCCCATCTTCCCTACAGCCTCTTCCCACTCCCCTACAGCCTCTCCCATCTCCCCTACAGCCTCTCCCATCTCCCCTACAGCCTCTTCCCACTCCCCTACAGCCTCTTCCCTTCTCCCCTACAGCCTCTTCCCATCTCCCCTACAGCCTCTCCCATCTTCCCTACAGCCTCTTCCCACTCCCCTACAGCCTCTCCCATCTCCCCTACAGCCTCTCCCATCTCCCCTACAGCCTCTTCCCACTCCCCTACAGCCTCCCTTCCCAGCTTCTCCCCTCTCCCCTACAGCCTCCCCACTCCCCTACAGCCTCTGACCAGTCCCCTACAGCCTCTCCCTTACAGCCTCTCTCCACTCCCCTACAGCCTCTGACCAGTCCCCTACAGCCTCTCCCCACTCCCCTACAGCCTCTCCTTACAGTCTCTCCCCACTCCCCTACAGCCTCTGACCAGTCCCCTACAGCCTCTTCCCACTCCCCTACAGCCTCTCCCTTACAGTCTCTCCCCACTCCCCTACAGCCTCTGACCAGTCCCCTACAGCCTCTTCCCACTCCCCTACAGCCTCTCCCTTACAGTCTCTTCCCACTCCCCTACAGCCTCTGACCAGTCCCCTACAGCCTCTCCCCTTACAGCCTCTCCCCACTCCCCTACAGCCTCTGACCAGTCCCCTACAGCCTCTGCCCACTCCCCTACAGCCTCTCCCTTACAGTCTCTCCCCACTCCCCTACAGCCTCTGACCAGTCCCCTACAGCCTCTTCCCACTCCCCTACAGCCTCTCCCTTACAGTCTCTTCCCACTCCCCCTACAGCCTCTGACCAGTCCCCTACAGCCTCTCCCTTACAGCCTCTCCCACTCCCCTACAGCCTCTGACCAGTCCCCTACAACCTTTTCCCACTCCCCTACAGCCTATCCCTTACAGTCTCTCCCATCTCCCCTATAGTCTCTTCCCACTCCCCTACAGCTTCTCCCTCTCCCTACAGCCTCTCCCATCTCCCTTACACCCCCTCTCCACTCCCCTACAGCCTCTTCCATCTCCCCTACAGCCTCTCCCATCTCCCCTACAGCCTCTTCCCCACTCCCCTACAGCCTCTCCCCACTCCCCTACAGCCTCTGACCAGTCCCCTACAGCCTCCCTTACAGCCTCTCTCCTCTCCTCTCCACTCCCCTACAGCCTCTGACCAGTCCCCTACAGTCTCTCCCCACTCCCCTACAGCCTCTGACCAGTCCCCTACAGCCTCTTCCCACTCCCCTACAGCCTCTCCCTTACAGTCTCTCTCCACCCCTACAGCATCTCCCATCTCCCCTACAGCTCTTCCCACTCCCCTACAGCTTCTCCCTCTCCCCTACTGCCTCTCCCATCTCCCCTATAGTCTCTTCCCACTCCCCTACAGCTTCTCCCCTCTCCCCTACAGCCTCTCCCATCTCCCTTACACCCCCTCTCCACTCCCCTACAGCCTCTTCCATCTCCCCTACAGCCTCTCCCATCTCCCCTACAGCCTCTTCCCACTCCCCTACAGCCTCTTCCCACTTACAGCCTCTCCCATCTCCCCTACAGCCTCTCCCATCTTCCCTACAGCCTCTTCCCACTCCCCTACAGCCTCTCCCATCTCCCCTACAGCCTCTCCCATCTCCCCTACAGCCTCTTCCCACTCCCCTACAGCTTCTCCCTTCTCCCCTACAGCTTCTCCCCTCTCCCCTACAGCCTCTCCCCACTCCCCTAAAGCCTCTGACCAGTCCCCTACAGCCTCTCCCTTACAGCCTCTCTCCACTCCCCTACAGCCTCTTCCCACTCCCCTACAGCCTCTTCCCATCTCCCCTACAGCCTCTCCCATCTTCCCTACAGCCTCTTCCCACTCCCCTACAGCCTCTCCCATCTCCCCTACAGCCTCTCCCATCTCCCCTACAGCCTCTTCCCACTCCCCTACAGCTTCTCCCTTCTCCCTACAGCTCCCCCTCTCCCCTACAGCCTCTCCCCACTCCCCTACAGCCTCTGACCAGTCCCCTACAGCCTCTCCCTTACAGCCTCTCTCCACTCCCCTACAGCCTCTGACCAGTCCCCTACAGCCTCTCCCACTCCCCTACAGCCTCTCCCTTACAGTCTCTCCCCACTCCCCTACAGCCTCTGACCAGTCCCCTACAGCCTCTTCCCACTCCCCTACAGCCTCTCCTTACAGTCTCTCCCCACTCCCCTACAGCCTCTGACCAGTCCCCTACAGCCTCTTCCCACTCCCCTACAGCCTCTCCCTTACAGTCTCTTCCCACTCCCCTACAGCCTCTGACCAGTCCCCTACAGCCTCTCCCCTACAGCCTCTCCCCACTCCCCTACAGCCTCTGACCAGTCCCCTACAGCCTCTGCCCACTCCCCTACAGCCTCTCCCAGTCTCTCCCCACTCCCCTACAGCCTCTGACCAGTCCCCTACAGCCTCTTCCCACTCCCCTACAGCCTCTCCCTTACAGTCTCTTCCCACTCCCCCTACAGCCTCTGACCAGTCCCCTACAGCCTCTCCCTTACAGCCCTCCCCACTCCCCTACAGCCTCTGACCAGTCCCCTACAACCTTTCCCACTCCCCCTACAGCCTATCCCTACAGTCTCTCCCATCTCCCCTACAGTCTCTTCCCACTCCCCTACAGCTTCTCCCCTCTCCCCCAGCCTCCCATCTCCCTTACAGCCCCTCTCCACTCCCCTACAGCCTCTTCCATCTCCCCTACAGCCTCTCCCATCTCCCCTACAGCCTCTTCCCACTCCCCTACAGCCTCTCCCTTACAGTCTCTTCCCACTCCCCTACAGCCTCTGACCAGTCCCCTACAGCCTCTCCCTTACAGCATCTCCCCACTCCCCTACAGCCTCTGACCAGTCCCCTACAGCCTCTTCCCACTTACAGCCTCTCCCTTACAGTCTCTCCCCACTCCCCTACAGCCTCTGACCAGTCCCCTACAGCCTCTTCCCACTCCCCTACAGCCTCTCCCTTACAGTCTCTTCCCACTCCCCTACAGCCTCTGACCAGTCCCCTACAGCCTCTCCCTTACAGCCTCTCCCCACTCCCCTACAGCCTCTGACCAGTCCCCTACAACCTTTTCCCACTCCCCTACAGCCTATCCCTTACAGTCTCTCCCATCTCCCCTATAGTCTCTTCCCACTCCCCTACAGCTTCTCCCCTCTCCCCTACAGCCTTCCCATCTCCCTTACACCCCCTCCACTCCCCTACAGCCTCTTCCATCCCTACAGCCTCTCCATCTCCCCTACAGCCTCTTCCCACTCCCCTACAGCCTCTGACCAGTCCCCTACAGCCTCTCCCTTACAGCATCTCCCCACTCCCCTACAGCCTCTGACCAGTCCCCTACAGCTTCCCACTCCCCTACAGCCTCTCCCTTACAGTCTCTCCCCACTCCCCTACAGCCTCTGACCAGTCCCCTACAGCCTCTTCCCACTCCCCTACAGCCTCTCCCTTACAGTCTCTTCCCACTCCCCTACAGCCTCTGACCAGTCCCCTACAGCCTCTCCCTTACAGCCTCTCCCCACTCCCCTACAGCCTCTGACCAGTCCCCTACAACCTTTTCCCACTCCCCTACAGCAGTCTCTCCCATCTCCCCTATAGTCTCTTCCCACTCCCCTACAGCTTCTCCCCTCTCCCCTACAGCCTCTCCCATCTCCCCTTACACCCCCCTCCACTCCCCTACAGCCTCTTCCATCTCCCCTACAGCCTCTCCCATCTCCCCTACAGCCTCTTCCCACTCCCCTACAGCCTCTTCCCACTCCCCTACAGCCTCTCCCATCTCCCCTACAGCCTCTCCCATCTTCCCTACAGCCTCTTCCCACTCCCCTACAGCCTCCCATCTCCCCTACAGCCTCTCCCATCTCCCCTACAGCCTCTTCCCACTCCCCTACAGCTTCTCCCTTCTCCCTACAGCTTCTCCCCTCTCCCTACAGCCTCTCCCCACTCCCCTACAGCCTCTGACCAGTCCCCTACAGCCTCTCCCTTACAGCCTCTCTCCACTCCCCTACAGCCTCTGACCAGTCCCCTACAGCCTCTCCCCACTCCCCTACAGCCTCTCCCTTACAGTCTCTCCCCACTCCCCTACAGCCTCTGACCAGTCCCCTACAGCCTCTTCCCACTCCCCTACAGCCTCTCCCTTACAGTCTCTCCCCACTCCCCTACAGCCTCTGACCAGTCCCCTACAGCCTCTTCCCACTCCCCTACAGCCTCTCCCTTACAGTCTCTTCCCACTCCGCTACAGCCTCTGACCAGTCCCCTACAGGCTCTCCCTTACAGCCTCTCCCCACTCCCCTACAGCCTCTGACCAGTCCCCTACAACCTTTTCCCACTCCCCTACAGCTTCACCCCTCTCCCCTACAGCCTCTCCCATCTCCCCTACAGCCTCTCCTCACTCCCCTACACCCTCTCCTCACTCCCCTACAGCCTCTCCTCACTCCCCTACAGCCTCTCCCATCTCCCCTACAGTCTCTTCCCACTCCCCTACAGCTTCACCCCTCTCCCTTACAGCCTCTCTCCACTCCCCTTCAGCCTCTCCCCAGTCCCCTACAGACTCTCCCCACTCCCCTACAGCCTCTCCCCACTCCCCCACAGCCTAACCCCACTCACCTACAGCCTCTCCCCTGGGCCCACAAAGGAGAGTGTGCTGAGATAGGAGGGTCCCTACTTTTCTCCCTAGTGCTGCTGGGGCCTGTGGTTCCATGTAATAGGAATCTTTCAATAAGCCTGAAATCTGGGCTATGTATACAATCAAAGGCTTTGGGCTAGGGATAATTACCAGTGTAATTAACCTGCTACCTGTAACAACAATCATCTCATTACATCATAAATAGGGCCTTTGAGAGGCCAACAATGGCTGATGCTCCTGGCTCTCTCTCTGATAGGCTGCTGCTCCTTCTCCTCGCCCTCTCTCTGATTGGCTGCTGCTCCTGGTTACGACTCTGATTACTCTAGCAGCCCCGACCGAGATCTCTACCTCCACTTCTCCATGAGTTGATTAATCAATTGGTGCTGATGTTTTTAGGAGTCACCAAACCTTTCATTTGTGCCAAGCATGTTCTTAGTTTTTTTAAACCTTTATTTAACTAGGAAAGTCAGTTAAGAACAAATTCTTATTTACAATGACGGCCTACCAGGGGAACAGTGGGTAAACTGCCTTGTTCGGTCAGATTTTCACCTTTTTAGCTCGGGAATTTGATCCAGCAACCTTTCGGTTACTAGCCACACCGCTCTAACCACATTGCAGTAGATATTTTGCTGTTCTTTGTTTGCAGTAACTTCTTTGTTTGTTGTAATATCCCAAAAGAACATGGCTGTTTCACCATTAAGGGTTCCAGCTTCAAGGGGGAATATTTTACAGAAACCTAGCTGGATTCCTTGGATGTGATAAAAAGGTGATTATCTGCACAAAGATATCACTGAATCTATATAAAGATTATTGCATGAATTCCAAAGGGATCATTTGCAGGGGACGGAGAGCAACAACCCAAACCACCCACCCGATCACTCCTCTGTCATGGGTAGGGGAAAGGTATGGAGAAAATAAAACAAATAAGAAAAAAATAACAGTGACTAGAAATGGTGCAAACAATTAAATAGGGCCTTGGGTCTTGACCAAAGATTTCACACTAGCTACCTCCCTGACAACACCCTGTTCTGTTCCCCCTCAACTCCTCTATGTCTTCACGCTGCACCACTCGCACAAAAACATTGTGAATAATCTTCTGTTTCCTTCCCTTCTCTTCCCTCCTTAGCTCTTCCCAAATCAGACTGCTATAGAATAGCTCCCAAAAGGTTATCTAAGTGCATGATCCGCCATCTCGTAAAGATCAAATCTCCTTCAGAAGCCTTGCTGCCTAACCAGTCCCTCCCCTCCCCTCCCCTCCCCTCCCTCCCCTCCCCTCCCTCCCCTCCCCTCCCTCCTCTGCTCTGTCCTCCCTCCCCTCCCCTCCTCTGCTCTGTCCTCCCCCTCCCCTCCCCTCCCCCTCCCCTCCCCTCCCCTCCTCCTCCTCTGCTCTGTCCTCCCTCCCCTCCCCTCCCTCCCCCTCACCTCCCCCCCCTCCCCTCCTCTGCTCTGTCCTCCCCTCCCCTCCCCTCCTCTGCTCTGTCCTCCCCTCCCCTCCCCTCCCCCCCTCCCCTCCCCTCCTCTGCTCTGTCCTCCCTCCCCTCCCCTCCCTCCCCTCCTCTGCTCTGTCCTCCCGCAAGATGATCTTGGTACAATGGCACTATTCTCTCTCTGGCTGGTTAAAATTACATATGTCCCCTCTGCCCCTGTTCAGCTTTGATATCTTTATTACTGTGGCAGAAAACCAAACCACAGGCCGTGGATGGTGCATGCCTTAGTGCTGGGGACTTCATCTCTTCTTAGGGTAGGTCTTGCCTCAGCATAGATGGGTGAATGGGTGCCCCCCGGAAGCAAAACTGGGTCATGTTCAATTAATTGGAATGAGCATGAAAATTAGCAGAGCAAACTGCATCAATTGTCACGACTCCCACAGAAGGTGGCTCCCCTGCCTGTTCGGGCGGCGCTCGGCGCTCGCCGTCGCCAGTCTACTAGCCGCCACCGATCCCTTTTTCCTTTTCTGTTCGTTTGGCCTTATTGGTTGTAACTGTCTCTTATTTTGTTTCTTGATGTATGTCTATTTAAGCCTGTTAAGCCCGCCTATGTTTATGCAGGATTGTTCCTCTGTTAGTTTGTGGATTTGTATTTTATTTTCTCCAGACTGTTGGGGTCCTGTGTTTGGGCCGGTCAGTTTTATGCGCCTAGTGTTTTGGCGTGACCATTTGTACCGGAATAAAATACGATTGTCCGAACCCTCTGCTCTCTGCGCCTGACTCCAAACCCACTACTCCTAGAAGACGTGACATCAATATTCACCACAAAATAGGGGGTGTTTTTTCTCCTCCTTTCAGCCATGAATAAGATTGTGAACGGAGAGAATAGAGCAGAGGGATAAAAAGAAAACAAAGAAAGAAAGAGAGAGAGAGAGAGAGAGAGAGAGAGAAGCAGTTCATCACGTGATTGATTTGTCTGCTAGCTACGGGCTATATGGCTTCATTAATCCCTAGGAGATCCATATCAAAGTCTTCTCCATAAAAACATCAGGAAGAGGAATTCACAGAATTAGGGGTTCCCCTTTTTGGCAGAGTGCAGTTTGTGATACAGCACCATGGCTCACTCACCATGTTACAGGCAGCGGGCGGATGATGATAGCAACATTGCTAGTGATTCTCTACCCCCAATTACACCTCAGACTCAAACAAACACATTTTTTGTTGGAGTGCAGGACACATTGGAGTTATTACTGGCTTCCATGGCCTGCCACACCCCACGGACATTGGCACTGAAGTGGGGGCTTACAGATATTGGTGGTGGGGGAGTATGTTACAAAATGGGGGTATGGGAGAGAAAATGAATGAAAAGGTTTATAAATCAACAAGTCAACCATCAGATTGTAGCCTCTGCTCGGCAGCCCTCTCATCAGCCAACTGCCATGAATTTTTCTTTCTTTTTTCTCACAAATGTCCCAGAGGGAGGGAACAAAGCGAGCAGAACTGATTACTGCGCTGCTGCCCCGCTCCGCCAGTCTAAACTATGTTTGGCTTCCTAATGAGCTCACTAAAAACCCAATTCATCACCCATAACCCCTTCTCAACCCGCCGAGAAATCCCCCCATTATAGAAGAGGCAGGGGCCGTCGTTTACAGGCCAGCGTACTGAGTGGAGGGCTGGTGGTATCCTGACGCCAAGCGTGTTCCCTCTTCGCCCCCCATAGCACACTGCTCCCCCAATGCAACCCTCTCTACCCAAAACCAGGGGTGTCTCAGGCAGCCTGGGCACAGGAATGTCAGGCTCGGTGGCTCTAACAGGAATGGTCCTGCTTTCACGCCGGAGATTTCCACTTTAATACCCCCCATCTCATAACCCTGGGAAGAGAGGAATTTGGTGGGAAGAATGTGGCTAGGGGGAGAGGGGTTGAGGGGATAGATCTGGACATCAGATGGATGGAGGATGGGCGATGGGGATATAGCTGGAGAGAGAGAGGGGTAGCTAGCTAGCTAGGTGGATGACGAACAGCTGAGGAGGAAGGCGATTGTGTATTCCTCACTATTTGGACAGGGGTGGAAGGGAGAGAAAGTGGTGGAGAGAAACTCCAACTCCCACAGTTCCTCATTACATGGAGATGGAATGATCCTCCTGGCCCCTGAGCTGTAACTGAGAGATTACTGAATTGATGAATCCTCGGTTTAAAATGCAGCTGTTTTATTCTACTTTAGTAATTCATTATTTTTCAGATAGCGTATTGATTAAGCATAGCCCCTGATAAAGTTAAAACTGAGAGAATCCTCCTCTGGGCCTCAGCTAGGCCTGCTGTGGAGAGTCAATGAAACCTTTCTTTCTACTCCACCTGACTCTCTCTTTCCCTCTCTCTCACTTCCCCCTATCTCACTTCCCTCCCCTCTCTCACTTCCCCCTCTCTTACTTTCCCCCTATCTCACTTCCCCCTCTCTCACTTTCCCCTATCTCACTTCCCCCCTCTCACTACCCCCGCTCTCTCTCTCTACCCTTTCTCTCCCCCTCTCTCTCTCTCTCCACCCTCTCTCGCTCCCTCTTTCTGTTTCTCTCCCTCATTCTCTCTCTCTTTCACTCTTAGTCATTCTCTCTCTCTCTCTCTCTCTCTCTCTCTCTCTTTCTCTCTCTCTCTCTCTAGTACAGTTTGCCCTCATTAATTAGTCAGGCCTGTGAGGAGCCCTGTTAGTTGCTTTTGTCTCCCATCTTGCTGACTTGCTTCTCTACAGGACTTTTTGTATGCTACTAACACACACACATACATACATACACTCACACATGCACACATACAAGTGTACAGTAAGCACAGTCATATTATGTCTCTACACACTACACACGTACATACAAGCATATGCGTACACACTGCCACAGATGCACACACAGTAGTTAAGTGGTACATTCCCTCATGTTTCCCCACTGTTTCGCTCTCATTCCCCCTCACACGGTATAACATCACACAGAAGTGGAGGCATCTATTTTTTTTAACTACTATTCCATTATTTTCATCCTCTGTTTTTTCATACAGCTGTGAGTGAGTGGTGAGCAGTGAGTTTTGGGTGGTTAGTAGTGAGTAGTGAGTGGGTAGTGAGTGGTGAGTGGTGAGTGGTGAGTTGTGGGTGGTTAGTGGTGAGTAGTGGGTTGTGGGTGGTTAGTAGTGAGTAGTGGGTAGTGGGTTGTGGGTGGTTAGTAGTGAGTAGTGGGTAGTGAGTGGTGAGTAGTGAGTAGTGGGTTGTGGGTGGTTAGTAGTGAGTAGTGAGTAGTGAGTAGTGAGTAGTGAGTAGTGGGTAGTGAGTGGTGAGTAGTGGGTAGTGCGTGGTGAGTAGTGAGTTGTGGGTGGTTAGTAGTGAGTAGTGAGTAGTGGGTAGTGAGTGGTGAGTGGTGAGTAGTGAGTAGTGGGTTGTGGGTGGTTAGTAGTGAGTAGTGAGTTGTGGGTAGTGAGTAGTGGGTGGTGAGTAGTAAGTGATGAGTGGTGAGTGGTGAGTAGTGAGTTGTGGGTAGTGAGTAGTGAGTAGTGGGTGGTTAGTACTGAGTAGTGAGTAGTGAGCTGTGAGTAGTGAGTAATGAATGGTGAGTAGTGAGTTGTGAGTGATGAGTAGTGAGTAGTGAGTGATGAGTAGTGTGTGGTGAGTGTTGAGTAGTGAGTAGTGAGTAGTAAGTGATGAGTGGTGAGTGGTGAGTAGTGAGTTGTGGGTAGTGAGTGGTGAGTGGTGGTGGTGAGTAGTGAGTGATGCGTAGTGTGTGGTGAGTAGTGAGTGGTGAGTGATGAGTAGTTTCTGGTGAGTAGTGAGTAGTGAGTGGTGAGTAGTGGGTAGTGAGTGATGAATGGTGAGTGGTGAGTGGTAAGTGGTGGGTGGTGAGTTGTGAGTAGTGAGTAGTGAGTGATGAGTAGTGTCTGGTGAGTGGTGAGTAGTGAGTAGTGAGTGATGAATGGTGAATGGTGAGTGGTGAGTGGTGGGTGGTGAGTAGTGAGTAGTGAGTAGTGAGTGGTGGGTGGTGAGTTGTGGGTAGTGAGTGGTGAGTGGTGAGTAGTGAGTTGTGGGTAGTGAGTAGTGAGTAGTGGGTGGTTAGTACTGAGTAGTGAGTAGTGAGCTGTGAGTAGTGAGTAGTGGGTAGTGAGTTGTGAGTAGTGAGTAGTTAGTTGTGGGTAGTGAGTGGTGAGTTGTGAGTAGTGAGTAGTGAGTAGTGAGTTGTGGGTAGTGAGTAGTGAGTGGTGAGTTGTGAGTAGTGAGTGGTGAGTAGTGAATTGTGGTTTGTGGTTAGTGAGTAGTGAGTGGTGAGTAGTGAGTAGTGAGTAGGGAGTTGTGGGTAGTGAGTAGTGAGTGGTGAGTAGTGAGTAGTGAGTAGTGAGTTGTGAGTAGTGAGTAGTGAGTTGTGGGTAGTGAGTGGTGAGTTGTGAGTAGTGAGTAGTGAGTTGTGGGTAGTGAGTAGTGAGTGGTGAGTTGTGAGTAGTGAGTTGTGGGTAGTGAGTGGTGAGTTGTGAGTTGTGAGTAGTGAGTAGTGAGTAGTGAGTTGTGGGTAGTGAGTGGCGAGTAGTGAGTAGTGAGTAGTGAGTAGTGAGTAGTGAGTAGTGAGTTGTGGGTAGTGAGTGGTGAGTAGTGAGTAGTGAGTTGTGGGTAGTGAGTGGTGAGTTGTGAGTGGTGAGTGGCTGATCAACAGACATACAGGACAGGCGTTTTTCTCAGTGTATCCAACTAGCAGAGAAATCAGGTACTGTTTTACAAGAAAGGGAGCGAGCCACTCGTGTCAGGACCCTTCGCCTAGAGACCTATAACCAGCGCCTGGGTCACACAACACATTCATTCTCATTTACAGACAAGGAGATGGGATAAGAGGACAGACAAGTCTTCATGTTCTGGCTCTATGGAGGTGAAGAGTTCTACAGGCATTGTGGATTTACATGGAACAAAAGCCAAAAGGAAGACCAATGTCCTCACAATGTTCATACGCTAGCAGCAGTGAACCCATATAATCACATCCTACATACAGTACCTGCCTTGTGGGGACCTTATTCAGATAGTGTTATGCTATCTGAATGTATGAAATAGTGGAGGAATGAATAAAGAGAGGACAAATATAATTGGAAGATGTAGGCAGTGCTTAATGCATTTCCAGATACTATTTCCCTTCCTTAATGGGAGTGGCAGAGAGGTTCTGACAAGCCTTCTATTGACTGTCCCTGATTCTTAAGGTAAATTCAGCAGGTCATTTAATTAAAACCCAATCCTGACACCAATTTAGATTTTTAGGGGCCTGACAGTTGTTGGCAGTGGAGATTGTCGTGGCAAGCAGATGTGAGGTGAGAAGCCCATTACCACGGTGAAAAAATGGGAGTTTCGAGTCACAGGGTTCAATTTACTGCCTCTGTTTCATTGACCTGCCTAAATAGGTATATCATCCCATTCCTGGTACACTTCTTTATTTCTAATTAGGTGGCTGAAACAAGCCTGTCTAAAATACAGACACACAGCAGGTGACAAGCAATGTCCAACCAACTATAATAAAATTCTGTTGTTGCTGGTGTGCTGCTTCAGATTTCTCCTTTCTTCCCGAGAACATTAGAATACAACATTTCCCGTTGCCAACAAAACAACATAACCTCACAAAAAAAGCCAGCTATCGCCAGGATGCGCCTGACTCCTTTTTGAACTCTTAATCGCCATGCCTTGCAAGTTAATATGCAGTCTTAAAGTTTCAGCTCTGTGGAGAACAAAAAAAAACACTGCATCTCTGATGCCATTAATTAGCTATGCTCCATGCCTCTCAGCTTTTTGAAGGCTGGATAAAGTCTCCTCTCCTTTTGTTTCTGCTCTTCTGTTTTTGTAGGGTTTCATTATTGACTTTTCAATTTTCCCAAAGTATCCACCCCTCCACTAGCGATAGCACCACAGAGTGTTTCTGTAGCAGGAGCAGCCGCGGTGGTACACACCCAGCTGCACCCCCAAGCCCACTTGCTAAGACACCGGCTGGGGAGCCCTTGGAGCAGGGGCATCCCACAGTTCACCACCATCCCAGCGCTTCCACCCCAGGGGGCCAAAATCAAAGAGCAAGGCCTTAAAATCTAACCATGGGTAATGAAGGTGCTCCACTCCTGAAACAATAAGCATATCCACACTTGAGAGAGAGAGAGAGAGGAGGAGGAGGAAGAAGAAGAAAGTCAGAGAGAGAACAAGATGAAGAGCTTGGGCCAAGCTGAATAAGGTTGATTAAGGCTTGAACTGAGAGATGTAAGAAAGCGAAGTGAAGAAGAGAGTGGATGTGTGAAAGAGGCAAAGGCCCACAGCCAGTGGTGATGGTAGCCGGGGCCTCGCATCCTCCAAGCACGTATCAGTGGTGGTGAAAACAACAAGGAGGTCTGAGGACCACATGCCTCAGGACCCAAAGGAAGCCAAGGAGAGCACAGCTCATTTCTGCCCAACAATGGATCATGGATGGGCGCCCACACAGTGGCAGGTGCTTTGAATAGCAGCATGGCCCTTGCAGCAGGGAGCTTCTCCTCTCTCTCTACCCCCCGTCTCTCTCTTTCTCTCTCTCTACCAAGGGCCTTGGCGCTTGTTGGCTTGCGTAACCTTTCATTTTCAACAAGGCTTCCTTTTGACTTATAAAGGATGAAAACGATCTCATGGGGGGCCAGAGGAGAAACAGGCAGCGAGGCCTGTGGGGCAAACTCCAGACCAAGTCCTCTGCTCTACTCTCTCTCTCTCTTTCTCTCTTCCTTGGCCTAGGCCTGGGTCCTTTTCAGTTTTTTTCATCTCTAGCTTCAGTTTTTTTGTTACACTTCTTGTTTCTTTTTGTGTGTTGGTGTTTTTTTTAATAGTTGTGGAGTTTGTTCTCCAGTGGTGTCGGCAGGGCTGTCCTCCGGGCCATGCAGGGGTAACGGCAGGGGAAGTTCCCCAACCTTAAGAACATTCTTTCCGGGGTCATAAGGTCAGGCTTCACAGATGTCTCACGCAGACAGTCAGTTGTCTAAGGACTGCATCCCAGGGAGTAAGCATTCGTTCCAAACAATGCAGCTTTTCCCCCTCACTTACAAAAGATGTTAAATGTGTTTGAGTTTTTTTTCACTCTGTACTCGTTCTTTTTTTTGTTCCCGAGGTGTTTTTATGTTTGTTTTCAAAACATTTTTAAGAAAGGACTGGTTATCGCAAGACAGCAATGTTTTCTTCTTCTTTACATTCTTTTAAACCCTCCTCTCTTCCTTAGCTTCCTCCA
The DNA here is from genome assembly GCF_034236695.1 of Oncorhynchus nerka. NCBI lineage: Eukaryota > Metazoa > Chordata > Actinopteri > Salmoniformes > Salmonidae > Oncorhynchus > Oncorhynchus nerka. The sequence continues at coordinate 67,610,151 of NC_088407.1, forward strand.
ATTGTTCTAATGGGGCCTTAGTCATCAGTGCCTGATGGAGGATGGAAAGATGCCTTTAAAAATATTTTTTTCTTAAAAACATGCGTTGCCAGGGGAGAAAGACAAAAACACGCCACTACTACACAGCAACTGTCAAAGTACATGCACATACACACAAACTCTTGACTAGGCAGGGCAGAAGTCAGACAAAAAGCAACCCTAAATAAAGAGAAAGACAATATTTGAAGTAGAGCATTGCTGGGTAGCCTCAATCACAACAGAATGGTAGAAACAAATCATTTCCCGAACCAAATGGCTTTCATTAAAGCTAAATCAAGCTACTGTATTTCATGGGGGTGGGGCATGACACTGGAAATAAGGGGAAAAGATGGCAGCATTTACCATGCATGTTCAGCCTCAGAACATGGAAAACTGTGTAATTGGAACAACCTTTTAAAAAAACAGGCGCTGAGCTCCCTATCCTTGTATAGCTTGTTTCTTCTTTTTTTTTATCTCTCTCTCTCTCTTTTGCTAAAGCGTTTTTTCCTAACCCCCTCCAAACATCTTCCCTGTATTTGGAAATTGATAACCTTCTAAATGAATTTTGGAAGACGCATAATGAATGTTTTCTCACCCTGAGCCCTGAAGCCAGCCAAGATGGGTGCGTCTTGTTTGGCATGTTGATTTGTGTTGTTGCACATTTATCCCCTCTGTTACTTAAGAGTGCTGCTTGCTCACTGCTTGGGGCATGTAAATAAGGAATTATCCTTGCCGACTAACTCTCCATTTACCTCCTTGGGGTAATCAGAAATGATTAGACTCTGGCTTCCAATAAACAGAGCTAATGGCACTAAAGCAATGTCAGATCTCTCACCTCCCTCAGTTTGCTCACCTGTCCCTTAAAATACAGGAACAGAAAGTGACCAGGTGTCTATGTGTAGTAAGTAGACATTCCGTTCTACCCTACAACAAGCACCCATTTGCTTATTAAAGACTCACTAAACCATGTAGCAGTGGGAATCAGACTAGAAAATGAGTTTATCTCCTAAATGCCCTCCAATGATTTGAAGAAATGTAAAAGACGTGCGTGTAAAAATCAGGGAAGAACTCAGATCTTAACTGAATGAATTGTCTTTATGGTCCTTCTACTCCCACTCTCCTGGACGCAGGCCGCATAGTTAAAGCTACTACCTGTAGAGTGTAGCTGCTCTACTCAGCTCCAGATACTCCAAACCCACCGGAACAAATCCTGTCTTACAAACCCACTCTTACAAATCACTCTTACAAACCCACCCTTACAAACCCACTCTTACAAACCCACCCTTACAAACCCACCCTTACAAATCCTGTCTTACAAACCCACTCTTACAAATCACTCTTACAAACCCACCCTTACAAACCCACCCTTACAAACCCACTCTTACAAATCACTCTTACAAACCCACCCTTACAAACCCACTCTTACAAACCCACCCTTACAAACCCACCCTTACAAACCCACCCTTACAAACCCTGCCTTACAAACCCTGCCTTACAAACCCTGCCTTACAAACCCACCCTTACAAACCCACCCTAACAAACCCTGCCTTACAAACCCACCCTTTCAAACCCACTCTTACAAACCCACCCTTACAAACCCACTCTTACAAACCCTGCCTTACAAACCCACTCTTACAAACCCACCCTTACAAACCCACCCTAACAAACCCTGCCTTACAAACCCACCCTTATTAAACCCACCCTAACAAACCCTGCCTTACAAACCCACCCTTACAAACCCACTCTTACAAACCCACCCTTACAAACCCACTCTTACAAACCCACCCTTACAAACCCACTCTTACAAACCCACCCTTACAAACCCACCCTAACAAACCCACCCTAACAAACCCTGCCTTACAAACCCACCCTTACAAACCCACTCTTACAAACCCACTCTTACAAACAACAAACTGTTGTTCGGTGCTTTCCCGGCTAAGGGGGCAGTAGCTCTTCGGCTGCATCAGATTCACAACTGTTAGTGTCCATGCTAGCTGGGCTAGCAACAAATGTAGAATTACTGATGCTAGCATTGGATGTGCTTGTGGAAGCAGAACAACTTGTGTTGTCGACAGGTGCAGGTGTAGTACTGCTGGTAGTAGCAGTACTACCAGTAGAGCTGGTATGAGTCTCTATGGATGTGCTTGTGGAAGCAGAACAACTTGTGTTGTCGGCAGGTGCAGGTGTAGTACTGCTGGTAGTAGCAGTACTACCAGTAGAGCTGGTATGTGTCTCTATGGATGTGCTTGTGGAAGCAGAACAACTTGTGTTGTCGACAGGTGCAGGTGTAGTACTGCTGGTAGTAGCAGTACTACCAGTAGAGCTGGTATGAGTCTCTATGGATGTGCTTGTGGAAGCAGAACAACTTGTGTTGTCGACAGGTGCAGGTGTAGTACTGCTGGTAGTAGCAGTACTACCAGTAGAGCTGGTATGTGTCTCTATGGAAGCAGAACCACTTGTGTTGTCGACAGGTGCAGGTGTAGTACTGCTGGTAGTAGCAGTACTACCAGTAGAGCTGGTATGTGTCTCTATGGAAGCAGAACCACTTGTGTTGTCGAAAGGTGCAGGTGTAGTACTGCTGGTAGTAGCAGTACTACCAGTAGAGCTGGTATGTGTCTCTATGGAAGCAGAACCACTTGTGTTGTCGACAGGTGCAGGTGTAGTACTGCTGGTAGTAGCAGTACTACCAGTAGAGCTGGTATGTGTCTCTATGGATGTGGGCCTTACTTATTTTAACCATTGATCCATTTTCAAGCAAACAGAATGAGCAGCAGCTACGTTTGGCTAAATACAGACCGTTAGTGGAATTCCCGTGAGAGAGTAACGGTTAATGTGATTGGATGTTAATTATTTGAATAGGCTACCTGTGTTTGACATTGTGTTGTTATTTCGCTGAACAATAGATGGTTTAATTTGATTTTTTGGCAGTGAAACGAGGCTACTCAGGCGAGAAGAAAACCTCACCCCTCACCTATTTTTTGCTTCTTTTAAATGTGAATCACATTTTTATTTGGCCCAACGGCATTGTGCAGTTTGGGAATAGCTGTACTAGACTATACCACACCACACAGCTAATTAGCTAGCAATACACTTACCTTCAACAATGCTTTACTTTTTAATTATAATTTTTGGGGGACTCTAGCTTTGGGTTAAGAGACTCCGGAGGGGGGGGCATGGGGGACAGAAAAATGAAGAAAGTAAAAGAGCAAGGCTCATTGGTCAAACACAAAGAAGGGTGCGAGGGAAGAGACCCTGGGAGTCAGGGTTAAATACCAACTAAGGACACCTTAAACGGGGCTGGCTGAGCAGCTATGAAGGGCACTGGAGTCCCCCCGCAGGTGCGCCTTTGACAGATGTGGCCTCCCTAACCTCTCTCTCAGCTAGAATGAGGACTGGTGTCAGGCCAGACATAGCCTGGGGCTGCCGATGGCACCTGACTGTCTCTGGAACTCTCGTTGCTTCACACACAAACACACACACAACAAATCTGGTGGCGACTAGATCAATTGGATTATCGCCTCTTAAGGGTGACTTCCCTAAAACAAGATCCACAATTTCCTGGGAAAGCAGTATCCCTTTAAAGAGGCCGAGCAGCATTGTCATCCTTGTAAAAAATACAGCAGCACTGTCATCCTTTACTGTCTATCTCTCTCTATTACTGTCTATCTATCTCTCTATTACTATATCTTTCTCTCTATTACTGTTTATCTCTCTCCCTATTACTATCTCTCTCTATTACTATATATCTCTCTCTCTATTACTGTCTCCCTCTCTCTATTAATGTCTATCTCTCTCTATTACTGTCTCCCTCTCTCTATTAATGTCTATCTCTCTCTATTACTGTCTCTCTCTGTTACTGTCTATCTCTCCCTCTATTACTGGCTATCTCTCTTACTATTACTGTATATATCTCTCTCTATTACTGTCTCTCTCTATATATATTACTATCTCTCTCTCTATTACTATCTCTCTCTCTATTACTGTCTCTCTCTATTACTATCTCTCTCTCTATTACTGTCTATCTCTCTCTCTATCACTGTATATATCTCTCTCTATTACTGTCTATCTCTCTCTATATTACTATCTCTCTCTCTCTATTACTGTCTCCCTCTCTCTATTAATGTCTATCTCTCTCTATTACTGTCTCTCTCTGTTACTGTCTATCTCTCCCTCTATTACTGGCTATCTCTCTTACTATTACTGTATATATCTCTCTCTATTACTGTCTCTCTCTATATATATTACTATCTCTCTCTCTATTACTATCTCTCTCTCTATTACTGTCTCTCTCTATTACTATCTCTCTCTCTCTATTACTGTCTATCTCTCTCTATCACTGTATATATCTCTCTCTATTACTGTCTATCTCTCTCTATATTACTATCTCCCTCTCTCTATTAAAGTGTTCTTTTCTTCACAGGAAGGCCAAGTCTGAATATTTTATGTCTGTTACCACTGATAACCTGAATGACCCTAGAAAGTTTTGGAAGGCTATTAAGTCTATGTCTGGTAACAGTAATGTTAATGAATTACCGTCATGTGTTTTGAAGGACTCTGTTGCTGTATATGACAAAACTAAAATGCTGAATTGTTTCAATGAGCACATTGTATCATCTGGTAGGCTGTTTGATTCAGTGTCCTCTGTCTCTGTACAACCCTGTGTGGATGAACCAGTGAGAGCTGGTCAAACTTTTAGCTTTTTGCCATTCTCAGTGCAGGTGGTACATAAAGCCCTGAAATCCTTAGATCAGAGAAAGCCTGCAGTTCCTGATCTTTTGGATCCCTGCTTTTTAAATCTTGCAGCTGATTTCATAGCTGAACCACTTGCATATCTGTTCAATCTAACCCTGGAATGTAATGAGATTCCGAAAATCCTACATTTGTCCTACCACTTTTAAAAGGGGGAGATCTAACTCTTTTAAATAATTATAGGCCAATCTCAAAGCTGTCACCCCTGGTGAAAATACTTTAAACCCTTGTGAGTGAACAGCTAAAATAGTTTATTTTATCAATGTACCAATCGGGCTTCAGGAGGAAGTATAGCACAATTACAGCAGCCATGAAGGTTTTAAATGATATCACTGAAGCCCTTGACAAAAAAACAGCACTGTGTCTCGCTTTTTATTGATCTCTCTAAGGCTTTTGATACAGTTGATCATGCTATACTAAGGCAGAGATTGTCAAGTGTAGGTCTTTCAGAGCATGCAGTTGCATGATTTGCTAACTATCTGTCTGATAGAACTCAGCGCACTCAATTTGATTGGCTTATGTCTGTTAAATTGTCTGTCTTTAATGGTGTGCCCCAAGGCTCTGTACTTGGTCCTCTCTTATTCAATATTTTTTCAATGATTTAGACAAAAATGTCCAAAATGCGCAACTTCATTTTTATTCTGATTTACTGTTGTGCCTCGTCTCTTACAAAAGCTTTCCAGAACTTGCAAACTGCTTTTTATACTGTTCAACATACCTTGTGTCAATTGAAGCTTATCCTCAATACTAACAAAACTAAACTAATGGTGTTTTCTAAAGCAAGAAATAGACCTCTGAACCTTTCACCTATTACTATCTGCCAGGGCAAGGAGATTGAGGTTGTAACCTCATATAAATATCTTGGAATTTTAATGGATGACGACCTCTCTTTTAAATTGCATATTCAATAATTTACAAAAATATTGAAGCTGAAATTGGGATTTTATTTTAGGAATAAAGGAATCAGCTACATTTATGCCTTTACTAGACTATGGAGATATTTTATATATGAATGCTTCTGCTCAGTGTTTGAGATCAATTGACACCCTTTATCGTGGCACTTTGAGGATTATTTTAAACTGCAAAACACTTTCGCACCACTGCACTTTGTATACCAGGGATGGCTGGCCTTCTCTAGTCACTCGTAGGCTCAAGCACTGGTATACTTTTATTTACAAAGCCATTTTGGGTTTACTACCTTTTTATTTGGGCATTTTTATTGTTCAGAAATGTGGTGGGTACTCTCTTCGTTCGCTGGACTTTATCCTGCTAACTGTTCCAAATGTCCAAACTGAATTTGGTAAAAGGACTTTTATGTACTCTGCACCATCGTCTTGGAATGCCTTACAAAATACTTTTAAACTGGAAGAACTTGTCCCAATTGGTATTTTTAAATCACTGATGAATGGTCTTGAGACTGATTCCCTGACCTGTCAATGTTTTTAATTGGCTGTTTTTGATTTTGTTACACTCTTGTGAATTCTATGGTTTTTACTAGATTACTTTGTTTGTTTGTCTGTCATTTTTGTAATGACTTGGTGCTGCCTATCTTGGCCAGGACGCTCTTGAAAAAACAGATTTTAAATCTCAATGAGCCCTTCCTGGTTAAATTAAGGTTAAATAATATATATATATTACTGTCTCTCTCTCTCTATTACTATCTCTCTCTCTCTCTCTATTATTGTCTCTCTTTCTCCATTACTGTCTCTCTCTATATATATTACTGTCTCTCTCTCTATTACTGTCTCTCTCTATTACTGTATTTCTCTCTCTATTACTATCTCTCTCTATTAGTCCTTCTGTATCTCGCTCTCTAATACTATCTCTCTCTTTTAGTCCTTCTGTATCTCTCTCTCTCTCTATTACTATCTCTCTCTCTATATTACTGTCTCTGTCTCTCTATTACTATCTCTCTCTATTACTGTCTCTCTCTATTATTCTCTCTCTCTATTAGTCCTTCTGTCTCTCTCTCTCTCGCTATTACTATCTCTCTCTATTAGTCCTTCTGTCTCTCTCTCTCTATTACTGTCTCTCTCTCTCTATTACTGTCTCTCTCTCTCTCTCTATTAATGTATCTCTCTCTATTACTGTCTCTCTCTATTACTGTATCTCTCTCTATTACTGTCTCTCTATTTTAGTCCTTCTGTCTCTCTTCCTCTATTACTGTCTCCCTTCCTCTATTACTGTCTCTCTTCCTCTATTACTGTCTCTATTCCTCTATTACTGTCTCTATTCCTCTATTACTGTCTCTCTCTCTCTCTCTCTCTATTACTATCTCTCTCTCTCTATTACTATCTCTCTCTATTACTATCTCTCTCTCTATTACTGTCTCTCTATATTAGTCCTTCTGTCTCTCTCTCTCTCTATTACTGTCTCTTTCTTACTATAATTCTCTATTTCTACCCTTCTCTCTCTTTCTTTGCTCTACATCTTACTTACTCAATATCTCTACTTACATCTTACTCTATTTATCTCTCTATTTCTAGCCCATGAGGTGCAACACACAGAACAGGTCACCATGGTGAACAGGTAGAACAGGTATCTCTCTCTCTATTACTATCTATCTCTATATTACTGTCTCTCTCTCTCTCTATTACTGTATCTCTCTCCCCATTACTATCTCTCTATTTTAGTCATTCGGTATCTCTCTCTCTATTACTGTCTCTCTCTCTCTCTGTTACTGTCTCTCTCTCTCTCTATTACTATCTATCTCTATATTACTGTCTCTCTCTCTCTATTACTGTATCTCTCTCCCCATTACTATCTCTCTCTTTTAGTCCTTCGGTATCTCTCTCTCTATTACTGTCTCTCTCGCTCTCTATTACTATCTATCTCTATATTACTGTCTCTCTCTCTCTATTACTGTATCTCTCTCCCCATTACTATCTCTCTCTTTTAGTCCTTCGGTAGCTCTCTCTCTATTACTGTCTCTCTCTCTCTATTACTGTCTCTCTCTCTCTCTTTTTATTACTATCTCTCTCTCTCTATTACTATCTCTCTCTATTAGTCCTTCTGTCTCGCTCTCTCTATTACTGTCTCGCTCTCTCCATTACTGTCTCTCTCTCTCTATTACTATCTCTCTCTCTATTACTGTCTCTCTCTATTAGTCATTCTGTCTCTCTCTCTATTACTATCTCTCTCTATTAGTCCATCTGTCTCTCTCTCTCTATTACTATCTCTCTCTATTTGTCCTTCTGTCTATCTCTCTCTATTACTCTCTCTCTCTCTATTACTATCTCTCTCTTTTAGTCCTTCTGTCTCTCTTCCTCTATTACTGTCTCTCTTCCTCTATTACTGTCTCTATTCCTCTATTACTGTCTCTCTTCCTCTATTACTGTCTCTCTTCCTCTATTACTGTCTCTATTCCTCTATTACTGTCTCTCTTCCTCTATTACTGTCTCTCTTCCTCTATTACTGTCTCTATTCCTCTATTACTGTCTCTCTTCCTCTATTACTGTCTCTCTTCCTCTATTACTGTCTATCTTCCTCTATTACTGTCTCTATTCCTCTATTACTGTCTCTATTCCTCTATTACTGTCTCTCTCTCTCTATTACTGTCTCTCTTCCTCTATTACTGTCTCTATTCCTCTATTACTGTCTCTCTTCCTCTATTACTGTCTCTCTCTCTCTATTACTGTCTCTCTTCCTCTATTACTGTCTCTATTCCTCTATTACTGTCTCTCTTCCTCTATTACTGTCTATCTTCCTCTATTACTGTCTCTATTCCTCTATTACTGTCTCTATTCCTCTATTACTGTCTCTCTCTCTCTATTACTGTCTCTCTTCCTCTATTACTGTCTCTATTCCTCTATTACTGTCTCTCTTCCTCTATTACTGTCTCTCTCTCTCTATTACTGTCTCTCTTCCTCTATTACTGTCTCTATTCCTCTATTACTGTCTCTCTTCCTCTATTACTGTCTCTCTCTCTCTATTACTGTCTCTCTTCCTCTATTACTGTCTCTATTCCTCTATTACTGTCTCTCTTCCTCTATTACTGTCTATCTTCCTCTATTACTGTCTCTATTCCTCTATTACTGTCTATCTTCCTCTATTACTGTCTCTATTCCTCTATTACTGTCTCTATTCCTCTATTACTGTCTCTCTCTCTCTATTACTGTCTCTCTCTCTCTCTCTCTCTATTACTATCTCTCTCTCTCTCTCTATTACTATCTCTCTCTCTATTACTGTCCCTCTCTATTAGTCCTTCTGTCTCTCTCTCTATTACTGTCTCCCTCTTACTATAATTCTCTATTTCTACCCTTCTCTCTCTTTCTTTGCTCTACATCTTACTTACTCAATATCTCGACTTACATCTTACTCTATTTATCTCTCTATTTCTAGCCCATGAGGTGCAACACACAGAACAGGTCACCATGCTTCATATAGTTCAATCATGATTGCTTTCCTGTTTCCCCCCATCATTTCCTCTCTGTTTTTTAATTACACTCAATTCACTTTCAGAGAAGCTGGTCTTCATCTACGAAAAGAGAGGACAGAAAGAAAGAAAGAAAGAAAGAAAGAAAGAAAGAAAGAAAGAAAGAAAGAAAGAAAGAAAGAAAGAAAGAAAGAAAGAAAGAAAGAAAGAAAGAAAAAAGCTTTTCCCCTGATGGCACATAACATACATTCTCTTCAGCTGCTGTCAGAATAATTTTAGTAATTTTTTCCCCATGTCCAGCAAACATTAGTTTGCACATTAGCTTGACCCAGTTAATGTGTCTTTCCCGCCGCAGAAGGAGAAAAGAGAAGGAGAGGATCCAGGCTCGGGTTGATCAGAGCCGGGCCGAGCTGAACTGGGCTGGTGGCCTGTTCATGATTATGGACCAGAGGGACCTAGCCACAGCCAGAGAGGGAGGGGGAGAGAGAGAGAGAGAGAGAGAGAGAGAGAGAGAGAGAGAGAGAGAGAGAGAGAGAGAGAGAGAGAGAGAGAGAGCTAGAGAGAGAGAGCGAGAGAGAGAGAGAGAGAGAGAGAGAGAGATAGATAGATAGATAGATAGAGAGAGGGGGGGCTAGAGAGAGAGAGGGAGAGAGAGAGAGACAGGCAGGCAGAGAGACAGAGAGAGGGGGAGGGAGGGACAGCCTGAGGAACATCTGAGAACCAAAGAGAAGGGAAGAGAAGAGTAGAGAGGAGAAGAGGAGAGGAGAGGAGTGGAGAGGAGGAGAGGAGAGAGGAGTGGAGAGGACTGTGGTTGGGGTGCAGAGTGGAGGGGAAAGCTTGGGGAAGGCAGGAAAGGAGGGAGTGGGTGAAATCCTCTGGTTGAATTACTGGAGATCCTCTGGTAGACTTACTGGAGAGCATTAACGCTTCTTTTCTTTCTATTCTTTTGATGTGTGTTTTTTTTCTCACAGATTCCAGCATGTTAAGAGAGAGAACAGAGAGGTGGGGGGGGCTGAGAGAGAGAGAGAAGGGGGGAGCTGATCATTCTGTTTAATCACCATTTGGAAGAGGGCCAGATAGTCTGCAGTGAGTGAGGGAGGGAGATGGAAAGAGAGAGAGAGATAGAGAGAGACTAAAAGAGAGGGGGATGAGCCTGAGAGCTGAGCCCCTTGAAACAGCTTGGAGCAAAACAGTGTGTGTGTGTGTGTGTGTGTGTGTGTGTGTGTGTGTGTGTGTGTGTGTGTGTGTGTGTGTGTGTGTGTGTGTGTGTGTGAGTCTGAGAGTGAGGCCCTGTGAATGCCTGTGAATGCCTGTAAATGCTGAATCCAGCAAGAATCTGGTCTCAGTGCGGAGTGTAGGGAGCAGAGGGAGCGGGAGAGATCCATTTTAAAACTATGTGCATTAACTATACTGGCCCCATAGATTAAGCACTCTGCATGAATAATTTAGCCACTCTTATGCTAATGGGATCATGAAAGTATCCCCTCTGTTCTGTGTTTTCTTCCCCCTCCGGAGCAACTATTCTCAGCTTTCAACAATAGCCCTGCCCCTTCTGAACAAACCCAGAGACACTGATACTGTTTTCACAACAACGCCACAGGCACCTGACTAGCATGGCCTGGACATGTAGTGACACAGCTTTACAACCCATATGTAGACAGTTCTCCCTTGGAGAACTCTTCATGTAGTAGCGTTATGCATGTTGGTAGGCCAGGCCTGTGTTGGAAAGCTCTGTGTTTATCCATCCTCCTGCTTTGGCTAGGGTGTCAATAAGATCTGTGGGCACAGTGACCGACGGCCCAAATGCCAGTGAAAGCCACAGGCGGAAGGCACACCAGGCACATCACGATAGCTCTTAATTTATTGTTAATGCGATCATTGTTGCCATTTAAGTGGTTTTGTAAGCAATCTACTGAGGGCAGGCTCCTCTTCCTAAACCTTTCATCCTGGCTGCTGCTATCCTCACCTTGGCTGCCCTCACTTCATCCTCTCTCTCTCTCTCTCTCTCTCTCTCTCTCTCTCTCTCTCTCTCTCTCTCTCTCTCTCGCTTCGTCCTTCTTGAGCATCTCTCTCTCTGCTCTGTGTATTGTATTGCCTGTTTCCACCCTTGCTGCTGTGGTGTTGTGTTGTGGTGAGGTAGGGGCACTGTGTAAAAGTTATCAGTCCTCTAACAGCTGGGAGTGACGGCCATAAAACAGCAGGGCCCGGTTCTGCTTTACTGTTTATCTGTTGTTTATGGGCCAGTATTCAGCTTTAATTACTAGTCTAAATTAAACTCTAACAGGCACCCTGAGACAGCCAACTAGCACATACACACAGGGCAGGAACAGCAGACACAAAAATGCAACAAGGCTTCCATCTTGTGTTTTAGCTGAGTCCCTGGTTTCCTTTCTGTTGTGGTTTCCTTTTACTTCCCTTATTTTTGGGGGGACTTCATTTGAGCACACAGTAAAGCTGTACCAGGGCCTTGAAAAAAAGAGAAAAAGAAGCCAAAGTTCTGGAAACTGACAGATTTCTGGGTTTGACCAGGGAGCCGTGTCCCCACAAGGAATGACCCCCCTCTGGTCAGCTCAACCACAATGGCCCTGCCTAGAGGGGCCCCTGGACAGGGATGGGCGAGCTGCACACACTGAAAACACACACAACACACCACCACCAGGGCTACTGTAGCACGCTCCCACCAAGCCCCACCACTCTCTCTCTCTCCCTCCCTCAATCTCTCTCTCTCCCTCAATCTCTCTCTCTCTCCCTCAAACTCTCTCTCTCCCTCAAACTCTCTCTCTCTCCCTCAAACTCTCTCTCTCTCCCTCAAACTCTCTCTCTCTCCCTCAATCTCTCTCTCCCTCAACCTCTCTCGCACTTCCTCAACCTCTCTCGCTCTCCCTCAACCTCTCTCGCTCAACCTCTCGCTCTCTCTCTCTCTCTCTCTCTCTCTCTCTCTCTCTCTCAACCCCTCTCCCTCAACCTCTATCTTTCTCTCTCTGCACCTCTCAGGGGAGTCTGTGTAGCTGCAGAACATGGAGGATTGTTCAATTGCTGAGAAAATGTACAAAACTTTTTTTTGCTGGGGAATAAAACAGGGGGAATGGTATGGAGAGGCCTTTTGGTAATAAAACCAAAAGGGGAATGGTATGGAGAGGCCTTTTGATAGTAAAACAGGGGGAATGGTATAGAGAGGCCTTTTGGTAGTAAAACAGGGGGAATGGTATGGAGAGGCCTTTTGGTAATAAAACCAAAAGGGGAATGGTATGGAGAGGCCTTTTGGTAGTAAAACAGGGGGAATGGTATGGAGAGGCCTTTTGATAGTAAAACAGGGGGAATGGTATGGAGAGGCCTTTTGGAAATAAAACCAAAAGGGGAATGGTATGGAGAGGCCTTTTGGTAGTAAAACAGGGGGAATGGTATGGAGAGGCCTTTTGGTAATAAAACCAAAAGGGGAATGGTATGGAGATGCCTTTTGGTAGTAAAACAGGGGGAATGGTATGGAGAGGCCTTTTGGTAGTAAAACAGGGGGAATGGTATGGAGAGGCCTTTTGGTAATAAAACCAAAAGGGGAATGGTATGGATAGGCCTTTTGGTAGTAAAACGGGGGGAATGGTATGGAGAGGCCTTTTGATAGTAAAACAGGGGGAATGGTATGGAGAGGCCTTTTGGTAATAAAACCAAAAGGGGAATGGTATGGATAGGCCTTTTGGTAGTAAAACAGGGGGAATGGTATGGAGAGGCCTTTTGATAGTAAAACGGGGGGAATGGTATAGAGAGGCCTTTTGGTAGTAAAACAGGGGGAATGGTATGGAGAGGCCTTTTGGTAGTAAAACGGGGGGAATGGTATAGAGAGGCCTTTTGGTAGTAAAACGGGGGGAATGGTATGGAGAGGCCTTTTGGTAGTAAAACAGGGGGAATGGTATAGAGAGGCCTTTTGGTAGTAAAACAGGGGGAATGGTATAGAGAGGCCTTTTGGTAGTAAAACAGGGGGAATGGTATAAAACAGGGGGGAATGGTATGGAGAGGCCTTTTGGTAGTAAAACAGGGGGAATGGAGAGAGGCCTTTTGGTATATGGAGAGGCCTTTTGGTAGTAAAACAGGGGGAATGGTATGGAGAGGCCTTTTGGGGAATGGTATAGAGAGGCCTTTTGGTAGTAAAACAGGGGGGAATGGTATATGGAGAGGCCTTTTGGTAGTAAAACAGGGGAATGGTATAGAGAGGCCTTTTGGTAGTAAAACAGGGGGAATGGTATAGAGAGGCCTTTTGTAGTAAAACAGGGGGAAGTAAAACAGTAAAACAGGGGGAATGGTATAGAGAGGCCTTTTGGTAGTAAAACAGGGGGAATGGTATAGAGAGGCCTTTTGGTAGTAAAACAGGGGGAATGGTATAGAGAGGCCTTTTGGTAGTAAAACAGGGGAATGGTATAGAGAGGCCTTTTGGTAGTAAAACAGGGGGAATGGTATAGAGAGGCCTTTTGGTAGTAAAACAGGGGTAAAATGGTATAGAGAGGCCTTTTGGTAGTAAAAAGGGGGAATGGTATAGAGAGGGGGAATGGTATGGATAGGCTTTTGGTAGTAAAACGGGGGAATTTGATAGTAAAATGGGGGGCCTTTTATGGGTAAAACAGGGGGGAATGGAGAGGCCTTTTGGTAGTAAAACAGGGGGAATGGTATGGAGAGGCCTTTTGGTAGTAAAACGGGGGGAATGGTATGGATAGGCCTTTTGATAGTAAAATGGGGGGTATGGTATGGAGAGGCCTTTTGCTCACCACTCAAGATGTCAACATAGTTTGGTTTTCATGCATATCTAATAATTATAGGAGCGTACTGAAAAAAGGGAGGGAGGGAGGGAGGGAGGGAGGGAGGGAGGGAGGGCAAGAGCTTCCCTACCTTGAAGTTGTATCAGTAGTGAGGATTTACTGTAGTTGAGTGAGTCTGTGAGTGTATCTGACTGTACAATGTTTGGCATGGACATGAAGTGGATTATGCTTAATCCGAATCCAGCTCAAACACACTTTGGGTGTTTTAAACTGATATTGGCCACCTTCTTTAAAATAAACTCCTATTTTTAAACAGCCACCGACATCAGGTCTGACTTATTACTACTTCATTTACGTTTCTGGTGTCTCAAGATAAGTTCGGAATAAATCAAAAGAGCTGCTAATCAAAAGGGCTACAAGCCGAGCCAACACTGATACTCTGATAGTGGAGAGCACTGAGCTGCAATCTGTAAGGAAGCCTATTGAAACTTCTCCCATGCACCACTGCTGTTTATCAAGCTAGAACACATGGAGTTCTGCTCACAGACAGTAAGTAAGAGTGCAAAATTTCCACCGAAGGTGATAATTCATATTTTCATTTTTGGAAGGGATTTCAGAGTGGGAAAAAAGTGTGTGAGCGAATGAGGTGGAGGATGAGGAGGAAGGGGGGTGGGGTGTTAGCAGGCCTGTGTACTGTACCCAAACCCTCTCTCCAATGTGTCAAAACCTTAACTGGCAATCTCTACTGACAACTATGGGCATGCTTCACCTTGCTTTACTGCTTCACAGTACATTATTCCTTAAGAGGGGATACACATATTTTCTCACTGGTTAAAATGTTTTCTGGCAGGGGTTCAGAATAATGCTCAGTGCTGAGATACAAGCAAGAGATGATGTTGTTAAGAATGTACATTTTCTCTAGGCCTGTATCTACACTCACACTATCTCAGATGGGAGGGAAAGGTATGAGAGGTGTGTGCTGTAATGTAATTTACCTAACAGGAACTATAAACCGTCAAAGTGATGACTGATTAACATGAGGAGGAAAACAATAGGAGAATTCACACTCGCCAACGCATCCACTCAGCCATTGTCAGAGAGAGACCCCTGTGTAGGTTATATAAATCAGGAACATTTCAACACTCACTAGAAAATACAAGGCTCAAAAAGGTGGCCTTAAGACTTCTCATTTAAAAGAAATGAAGCGATTTTTTAAGCCCCACACATCTTTCAACCTGCAGTGGGCTAAATCAGGCTCACACATCTTTCAACCTGCAGTGTGCTAAATCAGGCCCACACATCTTTCAATCTGCAGTGGGCTAAATCAGGCCCACACATCTTTCAACCTGCAGTGGGCCATATCAGGCCCACACATCTTTCAACCTGCAGTGGGCTAAATCAGGCTCACACATCTTTCAACCTGCAGTGGGCTAAATCAGGCCCACACATCTTTCAACCTGCAGTGGGCTAAATCAGGCTCACACATCTTTCAACCTGCAGTGGGCTAAATCAGGCCCACACATCTTTCAACCTGCAGTGGGCCATATCAGGCCCACACATATTTCAACCTGCAGTGGGCCATATCAGGCCCACACATCTTTCAACCTGCAGTGGGCTAAATCAGGCTCACACATCTTTCAACCTGCAGTGGGCTAAATCAGGCCCACACATCTTTCAACCTGCAGTGGGCTAAATCAGGCTCACACATCTTTCAACCTGCAGTGGGCTAAATCAGGCCCACACATCTTTCAACCTGCAGTGGGCCATATCAGGCCCACACATATTTCAACCTGCAGTGGGCTAAATCAGGCCCACAAATATTTCAACCTGCAGTGGGCTAAATGAGGCCCACACAGAGTAATTATTGGTAGTCTTAAACAAATCTACTTTGAAACAAAAGTATACACCTCACACACATGGTTATGGGCTTACAAAAAAAGCAGACACCTGTATCATGTCAGAGTTTAAATGTAATACATTTTGGGATTGGATCCCAATATTACATCACAGAAGACTGAAATATAACAAAACTGTTTGACATAGAAACACTGGATTTCCGTCATAAAAAAATTTTAAAACTTTATTAATTACGGAATTATGACAAATATGAATAACATTCCACCGATAAGGCCAAAGAGGGTGCTTTTGGTCATTGACTGCAGGAAAGGGCTACAAGTATTCACAGAAAAGGATGATTCACTTATGGATTTTTGTTCAGTCCTTTACAGCTCTTGTCTTTCCTTCCGCCTCCCTGACTCTCTCTCTCTTTCTCTCCCTCTATCCCTTTTCCCTCATTCTTTCTTTCTTTCTACAGTACCTCAACCTCCACCCATTTTAACAGAGGCTAACCTGTTAAATACCTGATTAATTAGGTGAGGCACACGTTTGGCTCTTTCTCTGTGGGCTTAAGTGTTCAGACTATGGAGTGTATTTTTGTAACGTGGAAATGTGGTTGAGATGAGAAGGCTATCCATGCATGGAGAGGAGTAGAGTGGAGGGGAGAGGACAGGGGGCTCTGTCAGAGTGGAAGGACCAGAGTTGTGAGTCAGGGAGAGCTTCAAGCGTAAACGTAATTGCAAGAATGTGAAAAATGAGGCAGACGGCTCCCGAGCGGAGCTAAAGGTCAGAGCGCGCCTCACACGAAACAACTGGCTGGAGGACGGCCTCATTAGACCATTAAATCAGCTGCCTCCTCTCTCTTGCTCCTTTCTCTCTTCTTTTTTCTCATTCGTACTCTTTTTTTCTCTCTGTCTTGATTTTCTCTCCTCATTTTCCCTACTCTGTTTTTTCTACTCCTTTCTCTCTACACCTCCTCGTTTTGGCATCTCTTTTTCTCTCTCCTCTTTCTTTTGTTCTATCCCCCTTCTCCTTCTTTTCCTTTTTTTCACTCGGATGTTTGAGCTGGAGGTAAGTACAGCATTTATCCCCTTTTGGTCTGGGGCAGGGAGGCCCAGGTCTGGTCTGGGGCAGGGAGGCCCAGGTCTGGTCTGGGTCCTACTTGGCCCAGTGCTCAGCGTCGTACGGTAACTGTCTTGGCCCATATTG
Source organism: Oncorhynchus nerka (assembly GCF_034236695.1). Lineage (NCBI taxonomy): Eukaryota > Metazoa > Chordata > Actinopteri > Salmoniformes > Salmonidae > Oncorhynchus > Oncorhynchus nerka. The sequence goes on from NC_088407.1 coordinate 67,627,083, forward strand.
ATCAGCTGTTACTGGATCCGGTGATGAGAGGAGTCGATAAGTGCTCTGTGGATTACAGGTCACTTGTACATATGCGTGTAAGATAATCAATAGGCAGTGCATTTCTTTCTACTTCCTCCCTCTCTCTATTATTTCTCTCCCTTGTGCAGCCTTCTTTTCTGCATCGCTTAGTCTATATAACTCATGTACTGGCTTTGAAGGGATGACCAACAATGAGAAGGTATAGTATATTCAATAAACCTGAATTTAACAAATCAATATTTTGACAGATGTATAGTGGCTACACTGGTTTCTAAAAAGGGGTTCAATATGTGAACTGAATCTCAGAGCTGTTCACCTTGCCAGACACAGGCCACAGTGACTGGCCAGTTCCTCTCTAATTCGCGGTGCACCTCGAGAACCGGAGATACTGACTGTCAAGGCCAAGCCCCTTCCGTTCAGCCAGTCAGCTGCCTTTGATGCAACTAGTCCTGACACGGGCCCACCACAAAGGTCTACTCTAGGAGTGTCTCTGTGGTCAGTAATGGTTCAGCAACACAGCTACTCCGACAGACCCACAGACTCAGACAGACTCTATGATTAAACCAGCACAACCACAGAACACACACACACACGCCATCAATACATTTGATTGCCTATCTGCAAAAGGATAGCCGTGATTGGACATGACAAGCATCTGGCCTGTTGTGGAGACAGACAGTGTGAGGAAGAAGAGCGTGTGTGTGTGTGAGGAAAATTCCATGCAAACCCCAGACAGAAACAGACACACACACGCACACACACACACACTGCCGCCAGTAAAAGGAGCTCTGACTGAAACAGAGAACATTGAAAACAAGGGCAGGACAAGAAAGGAAAGGCTAGTGGCTATCACCACTGTTGTCTTAGCAAAGACACTATTAAGATAACAGTGTTGAATCCCTTATTCATGAATTGAAACAAGTTTGTTAGTTCTGTTTTGGTGTGATGCCTTGTGTTGAAGTCTTCGTTTGAATACTTCAACAAATGTGAATACTAGAAAGTCAGAACACTGTAACTATCCAAAATGCAGACTCACAGACATGACTTGCATTATAACTATAATATTGTGTACAGGTTGTTCTTTTTAATGCATTGTGGCAGGCTGGCTGGCAAGCAGTCCATCCAGACTAGAGCCAGATAAAAACAGAAGTTCTTCTGAGTGGTAATTAGGCTTGTCATGCTAGCAATGTTAATATGTTTTAAATTCTAGTGAGAACTGGCACAAACATCCTATTAATCACCTGCTTTTCTTAGAGCCCTGTTCAACTCCACCCCTAAATAGCTACAGTTTACAGCAGTTAATAATGTGCTGTGCTGTGTGTGTGTGTGTGTGTGTGTGTGTGTGTGTGTGTGTGTGTGTGTGTGTGTGTGTGTGTGTGTGTGTGTGTGTGTGTGTGTGTGTGTGTGTGTATGTGTGTGCATGCGTGCATACCTGTGTGCCTGTGTGTATGCTGGCTCACCTTGCTCGCTGCTGTTGTCACCGCTCTGTGAAGCGTGGCCCCCGCTGGAGGGCCCTGGTGTGCCGGCCGAGTGTGTGGAGGTGGCGTCATCGTGGTCTCTCCAGGAAGCTGGGTTCTGTTTGGAGTTTTACAAAAGAGAGGGAGAGAGGGATCCATCCGTCCGCATTCCCCATCCAAACCGCAAACCAGGAGAGGAGAGCAGGAAGGAGGAGGAGAGGGGGGAGAGGGGAAGAGGGGGAGAGGAGGAGAGGGGGAGAGGGGGAAAGAAAGCGGGAGACCACATGAGTATGTTGGAAACGTCAGAGTGACATCTGTAAGAGTCTACAGTGCAGTGAGGATCTCTGTGACTGCTTGCATTCCTTAGGAAAGCAAAGACATCTACTCATCCCCCCTAGCACACAATCAACAACGCTGCTACAATCAAAAGCAGAAAGACAAAAGCCACATGCACTAAACCAGCTAGCACTAATGATGTCTAAACTCTGCAATCACACAGTTTCATTAATACATAAGAGCACACAACACAGAGAAGACAGTTATGTGGTGTCTGATTTTGAACGGTGCAGGCAGGGCGCTCGCTGAGGAATTGTCTAAACACATATGGCCGGGCCCGTGGACTTAGTTTATACCGTAACCAATTGAGACTTCCGTGTCAAGTGAGAAATATCGAGGAAAGAATTCTAAATACACCACAAGAGCTATTCATCATTAGCACTGTCAGAAATGAAAATAAGATATGACAGTGATTCTCCCTCTAATCTGTCAAACAATGCACACACACACACACACACACACACACACACACACACACACACACACACATACAGACACACAGAGAAACACACACACCCACAGATACACATACATTCAGAGAAAGCTCAGAGCACTCCTACAGAGACAACTGGCTCCAATAGTGGCATGGTTTGCACAATAAAAACTTGTGCGATGTCTGTGTGAATGTAAATCATAAGTACAGTTTCTCCTCCCTTTCCCTACTCCTTTTTTCCCTCCCTCGCTCTCCTTCCTCTCTCTCTCCTCCCATTTTCTCTTTCTCTTTCTCCTCCTTCTCTCTCTCCTGGTCATTCCCAGGTCCCTGCTGGTCCGGACCGGGGAACTGGCGTCCTACAGCACAGTACAGGAAATGCTTTATCAGTGCCACACGAAGGCAGGCTACAAGTGGAATTTCCTCTGCCATTCACACCACAGAGGGACAGACTGACCACGTCACCCCTATACACACAGTACAGATAGGCACATGAGTCACATACACACACATACATTTACATTCACACAGACATTGCACACATACACCGTAACACACACACATACAAACAAAGTCTAGTCTATCCCAACTTAACTTGTCACCTTCTAAAACAATGACAAAATGTTGGCCAACGTTGGCCCAACGTTGTCTGGGGCCTTGGAGAAGCAGCCCCTTGAAAAGAGCCCAAGCCAAACAAACACAGGCCTGCACCAAGGCTTCCCACAAACCTTAGTCCACTTCTCCCAGCTCAATTTTTTGTTGTTGTCTCAAATACACATACATATATTAAAAGCAGGAGGGAAAGTACAGGCCACAGAATTATTTCAAAAGAGACTGTTTTTACCAATCACTTTAAGCTCAGTAGCGATCCTGCTGAACATTTGCCTGCTAGTGAGGCTGCCCCAGTTTGAGTGAGCTGTTCTGGGGGAGGACAGACAGGAGATTGCCTAGAGAGGAGTTCACGAGGAGAGGCTATGAGACAGCAGCACAGAGCGGTTAGCTGACTGGCTGGCTGGTCCTTATGTGCTGCTGCTGCTGCTCTGGCTCTGGTTGTGCCTACGAGCAGCTCAGCTGCCCTCCTTTCATCTGGTAAGTTTTTGGGGAGGAAGGCTGTGTTCTCAAACAGCTCGGAGCGGAGTGACAAACAGCAGGCAGACACAGGCCCTTCAGCCCCAGCACTCCACTACAACCCCTCTCAGCGTCAGCTGTTCTCCGGATGGCAATCATATAAAGAGCTGGGAGAATTACCCAGAAGAGGAGAGGAGTTGGGGGAACAAGGCAGGCTGAACAATAGCCCCCACGTGGGTTGTAGCCCTTCTGAATGAGGGAGTGGAAGAGGTGGGCTTCGATGCGGTCAAGAGCCTTCCTTTACAATTATCTGTATATTTTTTACATAGAGGGTAACAACACTAACGTGAGCCATCTTATTACACTTCTATTGAGCCAATGTCATTAAAAACGGAAGGGCAGGCAAAGGGAGGGAGACAGGCTGAGACAGAGGGAGAGAGACTGAGAGAGATACAGAAGGATGGAGACAGGCTGAGACAGAGTGAGAGAGACTGAGAGAGAGACAGAGGGAGGGAGACAGGCTGAGACAGAGGGAGAGAGACTGAGAGAGAGACAGAGGGAGGGAGACAGGCTGAGACAGAGGGAGAGAGACTGAGAGAGAGACAGAGGGAGGGAGACAGGCTGAGACAGAGGGAGACAGGCTGAGAGAGAGGGAGAGAGACTGAGAGAGAGACAGAGGGAGGGAGACAGGCTGAGACAGAGGGAGAGAGACTGAGAGAGAGACAGAGGGAGGGAGACAGGCTGAGACAGAGGGAGAGAGACTGAGAGAGAGACAGAGGGAGGGAGACAGGCTGAGAGAGAGGGAAAGAGACTGAGAGAGAGACAGAGGGAGGGAGACAGGCTGAGACAGAGGGAGAGAGACTGAGAGAGATACAGAGGGAGGGAGACAGGCTGAGACAGAGGGAGAGAGACTGAGAGAGAGACAGAGGGAGGGAGGGAGACAGGCTGAGACAGAGGGAGACAGGCTGAGAGAGAGGGAGAGAGAATGAGAAAGAGACAGAGGGAGGGAGACAGGCTGAGACAGAGGGAGAGAGACTGAGAGAGAGACAGAGGGAGGGAGACAGGCTGAGACAGAGGGAGACAGGCTGAGAGAGACAGAGAGACTGAGAGAGAGGGAGAGAGACTGAGAGAGAGGGAGAGAGACTGAGAGAGAGGGAGAGAGACTGAGAGAGAGACAGAGAGACTGAGAGAGAGACAGAGAGACTGAGACAGAGGGAGAGAGACTGAGACAGAGGGAGAGAGACTGAGAGAGAGACAGAGAGAGAGACTGAGACAGAGGGAGAGAGACTGAGAGAGAGACAGAGGGAGAGAGACTGAGACAGAGGGAGAGAGACTGAGAGAGAGACAGAGGGAGAGAGACTGAGACAGAGGGAGAGAGACTGAGACAGAGGGAGAGAGACTGAGAGAGAGGGAGACAGGCTGAGACAGCGGGAGAGAGACTGAGAGAGAGGGAGACAGGCTGAGACAGAGGGAGAGAGACTGAGAGAGAGACAGAGGGAGGGAGACAGGCTGAGACAGAGGGAGAGAGACTGAGAGAGAGACAGAGAGACTGAGAGAGAGAAAAGAATAGCGACTGAGACAGTAAAATAGTATCTCCGTTCTCGGAGGCCATGAAGTCCAAACCCCAGCCACCAGAAATGCAGCCGATTCATTTATAAAGAGGCTGAAAATGTGTCTCGGCGGGACGCAGCCTCAAGAACCCAGGCAGCGCATGATGTATTTAGCCAGAGCCAGGCTCCACAGACTCCAAATGGGCTCTTGTTGCTCTAAGGGAAGAAAATGACTGGGTTCCACTTCCTGATCACTGAAACACCCATTGCCGGACAGACTGACCTAGAAGGGTACTCTACAGTACGCTAACTAACTCACTGACTCTCTCTATCTCTCGCTCTCTCCAGAACACTACAGCCTCTGATCTGATGGCCAGCTAGGCCAGGGAACCACATGGATTTAATGCAATTGCTGAATCGATATGACTTAATTTAGCTATCATAGCACAGTAATGTGTCATTTTTAATGGCTCTAGTACTAAATTCAATTCAGAGACAGCTTAGCTAATGGGAGTGATATTTGGCAGTGATTTGCTAGCCAGAAGTACAGTAAATGGAAGCTTGGCCAGGGATCTATGCCTTGGACTAAACTAGGCCCTGTTGGTCACTGTAACATAAGCAAAGACCAAACAACAGTAAGGAAAATGATGTAGGTCCAAACAAATGCTTATGCTTTAATTTAGTCAAACAGGTGCTTCACTATGCGTAGATGTCGCTCACCTCTCATCAATAACAGCTCTCGCACAACATGGCAATAAATATCCCAACACCACATTAACTTTCCACACTCAACAGGGCGACAAAAGCAATAGCCTTCCTTTCCCTGCTGTGAATTATTCAGTGAACCTCTCCAAGCTATGAAAGGTGAGCGCACACTAAGGCCTGCATTACCAATACACAGGCAGACACACACTCACAAACACAGATAGCATGCCTCCCATGAGTCTATTAAAGTTCAAACAAGACTACTTCACCCAAAAGGGTCTTTCTTCGTCAATCTAAAAACCAAGATCACAACAACAACAAATCATAATGCCTGTAGCACCACGTCATGTGACCACTCCCTGTAGCTTGGCATCATTAGGAGTCAAACATGGTTCACTCCATGCTCTTCTCTAATTGTGTTAAAGAGCACTGTTACCAGGAGGAGAGACCAGAGCAGCAACGAGCAAACGCAACACAACACACAGTGCAGACAGGCACACAGTCAGACAGACAGACAGGCAGGCAGGCAGGGAGACAGACAGACAGACAGACAGACAGACAGACAGACAGACAGACAGACAGACAGGCAGGCAGGCAGGCAGGCAGGCAGGCAGGCAGGCAGGCAGACAGACAGACAGACAGACAGACAGACAGACAGGCAGGCAGGCAGGCAGGCAGGCAGACAGGCAGACAGGCAGGCAGGCAGGCAGGCAGGCAGGCAGGCAGACAGACAGACAGACAGACAGACAGACAGACAGGCAGGCAGGCAGGCAGGCAGACAGACAGACAGGCAGGCAGGCAGGCAGGCAGGCAGGCAGGCAGACAGACAGACAGACAGACAGACAGACAGACAGACAGACAGACAGGCAGGCAGGCAGGCAGGCAGACAGACAGACAGGCAGGCAGGCAGGCAGGCAGGAAGGCAGACAGACAGACAGACAGACAGACAGACAGACAGACAGACAGACAGACAGACCGTCTGGCAGGCAGACAGGCATACAGATAATAGATAGACTAGATGGAAAATAAGATACAAGGCAAGCTTGGTCTCCCGTGGCTGCCTTCTCTATTTGCTGAGGTTAGCGACTCACAGCTGATAATGCATGTTGTAATTAATATAAATGCAGGATACAATATGTGGGGAGAGCCTTGTAGTGCATCAGGTCAACAGGAGAACAACTCACTCCTCTCCTCCTGTTGTCCTCCTTTTCTCATGTACACACACACTTGCTCTACCCATCACAGCAATTTCACTGGTTTATTCTTCTTCAGTACATCACTTGGACTTTAAAATACAATTGATTTAGCACCGTCATTGAATTTAATTCAAAATCCCAAGAACCCAGGGCCTGAAAAAGAGGAAGGGGCACTGAAAAATAGGTATAATGCAGAGTGAGGCGGGGGACTACACTGATGTAGTGTATACTGTAGTACTGCTTCCTGCAATGGCTGGGCCTGGGAGGCTCCTCTACTGAACATGTCCCATATTGCTGACACACCAGAAACATAAATCATCATAAATCATAGCCAGCTGACATTTCAAGACACATCTTGCCACACCGCATATGCAAGTAAAGTCCTTGCACATTTTTGTTGAATTTGACACGTAATTACAGAGACACGCCAAAAAAAAGATGTTCAAAAGTGAAGGTGCTCTTCTAGTAAACAACTGAGCATTTTTACAACACCTACAATTATCCTCCAAGAATAAAAAGGAAACATGAATTAATCATCTAATAATTCACCATTGTGTGTTTTAAGTGATAGGCGTGGCTGGCAGGCAGTGTGTACAGTGGGGAATTTACTTCAGGGCAAAATAAGTCTTCATTGCACTGAATGGCACATTACATGTGCAATCATTCCATCAGAAAGCACAGATAAAAACTTGATTACACACCATTGAGAGCTACGTGATTTACAACCTTAACCGCGTTTCCATCCACAGTCTTTATATGAGTAAAGTCATAACGTATAAAAATAAAATCACGACAGCTGCGACGGAAACAGGAAGTTTTGGTACAATTTTATAAATGCCAACAGACAATTTTTGTTAATTCGACATAGTCGGATCTTTTTGTATCAGTAACATTTGTTCATGTGAGAAATGGCGGTGGAAACGCCTTTATGTGCACATACTGATATAATAACCATCATATCGAAGTAAACGTGGAGTCACGCGATGTTATGGTGTTTTCTTCTCACTTAGGTCTCGGGAAACGATGCAGTTTTTTTCCTCTACACATTAAATAAGTTATGATGAACATCACAGGGTGTTGAAAGTGCAAGGTGCTGAGCTGATGTTCCTTTCCAATAATTATAGAGGGTCTTATTCTGGTGACATGAAGAGGAAGGGAATTTCATAAAAATAAAAATAGTGAAACTTTAAAAAAGCTATTATTTTGAGTTAAAACTGTACTAAATATATTCACGTCACCAAATAACTGATTAAAAAACACTGTTTTGCAATGAAGGTCTACAGTAACACCATGGTGTAGCTGGAGGACAGCAATTTTTGTCCTCCTCTGGGTATATTCACTTCAATACAAAACGTCGGAGGCTCATGGTTCTCACCCCCTTCCATAGATTTACAAAGTATTTATGACGACTTTTGGAGGGCGTCCTCCAACTTATCAGAGCTCTTGCAGCAAAAACTGACATGTTGTCCATCCAATCAAAGGATCAGAGAATGAATCTAGTACTGAAAGCATAAGCCACAGCTAGCTAGCACAGCAGTGCATAACATGAGGTGAGTAGTTGATTCGAAGAGAGAAAAATGCAATAATTAAAAAGTTTTTAACTAATTAATATCTTCCAAAAGAAATAAGCAGCAGAGAGCGACAGCGATAGCTATATTTTAATTGTAATTGTTTTTCCAATTTCACCTACTTAGCTAGCTAGCTAATGCAGCTAATTTAGCCTACTCAACAACCTGACTCAAACAGAGAGGAATCTCTGAGTAGAGAAGTGCAAATGGAGTACAAAATTTGTCTGATGCCAAGCAGATATTACAATAAGAAGCATTTAAAATCTGCATTTAAAAAACACAGCAAGATATTTCTTATGCGTTTAATATTTTTTTCCTGCGTGAAAAATGCAAATTCTTCATTAACACAACCCCTAAGTTTAACTTGCTAGTTAATCTAAATAAGTGGCTGACTTTATAAGGTGACGGGGCATCATATTGTGTTAGCTTTCTGCCGTGTTTGAGAAGTCAAAGCCCTTTGGATGAGTTATTTGTACAGCTGCCACTATCTTGAGTACCTTGCTGCTTTTTTTCCTCTCTGTTCTTACCCGTCTGCTCCTCCCCATCTTCTCAGAGCAGAGCAGGCAGGCCCGTTGCCCTAGCGACTCCAGACTCCACACAGACACAACCTGTAGCCTACACATGCTGCTCCAGAGCAGGTACCGTTCTTCCTTCAGAGAAGCATGCGTCAGAAATGTGTTCATTTGCACAATGTCTCTCATTCACACTCACTTGTAAATGTCCAAACTCATCAAATATTACATTCTGTAGCTCTTACCTATATATGAATAACCTTATGAGCTGGATTGCCTGTCTTTGCAATTTGTTTATTTTCATTTTCACTCATTAGCATATTTAGCTACCAGCCTCCATTAAAATGAGCTATTACTTGTGCTAATTTTGTTAGCATTTTGGTAATACATGCCCAATGGGCTTTTGTTCTTTTTTTTTTGGCGCCCCCTTGTGTACTAAGCTTGGAATTCCGTATATGCAGGTATGAGAGAAGGACGGTAATGATGACATGGAAATCTGGATACCACCCAACCCTACATGGGGAGGTGTTTTCGCCTGGTCAAATATAGCTGTTGTGTTGTGCACTGAAGTCCACAAGCGAAGGGAAAATGTGAGAGGGGGAAAGCACGTAGATGTGATGATGCAGTTTGTATGGCTGCTATGAAAGTGCAGTGTGTGCGGGTGATAAGGGGTGTATTCATTCTACCGATTCTGTGGCAAAAAGTTTCTTAAACAGTAGCAAATGGAACAAAACGGGATGGACCTAACTGAATTTGTCCAATAGAAATTCTCGTTTTCGTTGCAACACGGTTTTGCAACTGTTGGGACTAATGATTACACCCTAGTTCAGCTAGGTGCAGGAAAGAGTGTGCAAGGCAGTATTGAATGTGCCAGTGTCTGTCACCTTGTCTCTCGACCTGTGTACCTACTTTCTTTCATAGGCTAGGTTGTAGCAACCTCATGATGGGTATAGGGCAAATTCAAGAATCATGTATTAGTCTAAACCTATCAATGTGACATAGAACTATGTGAATGGAATATGAATGACAATATGAATGACATATTTTGTAAGAGAAATAAGGTAAATGATCATAAAAATATACCAAATCCTGGTGTAAAATAAGCTTACACATATCTTAAGAATATGATCATGAAACTACAACTCCGGGAATGTGTTTTAGCTCAGTTGTAGGTTGCATTGGTGTCTATGTTATGGGGCTAGGAGGGAGGGATGTGTGGGTAGCAGAGGGGTCGGGGACTGCAACAAGTGAGCCTCGAGCCTCTCTCTCCCTACTACCCATAGTGATTAGACATGCCAGCCAACAGGCCCCTGCATCTGAACACTAATCAAATAGGAAACGTAGGCCCAGACACAAAACAATTGTCTCGAACAGTGCAGTCAGGCCACTCAACGACACATTGTTTTGATGGGGGGGATCCAAACAAAGTCAGTCCAGTTGGCGAGAGCTACTTATATTAGAACACCTTCCAAAACTGACAAATTCCCTAGACGTAGGCTACGCAGGGAGGCAGAGTTTACAATTACGGAGCAAAGCGCGTGTAGTACTAAGCATAGGCACTTAAAGAAACAGGCCATTTATTACATGTCCAATGATAACAACAGAAGCCACTGTATATTGTACAGTATATCATAGTATTGGCATGAATCCTTGTCACCATCCCGATCAATGTGTTTTTACAGCCCAAGCCTTTACCAGAGAATGAAATGTAAACACTAGTGTTTTCTCTCCGGCCGTGCAGAGCTAAGATAACCTACACATAACCTTTGTGGGAACTACAACCAGCAGCCCTCAAGCGTTGAGAGAAAAACCGAGTGGCAGAAAGTCAACTCCCACAATATTTCTTCATAACAAACAAACTATGCACAAGTCGTTAAAAAAAAACAGCCTCAATAGCAATGTGCATGTATTGGAGGAAAATGAACATCTTGGCTAATATGTAGGACTACTGATTGAAAAAAGCCATGCAAAAGACAGGAGGAGGCACAAAGAACAAATTCATTAGGACAGATCATATTCAGCAACCATTAATTCTATTCGCCACCTTAATTGGATGTAGCACAGAGAAGACTGACATGTAATTTCTTTAATTAAAAGACAAGCGAGCACAGCAATTGACCAACAGCACCACGGCACTGATCGTTTGCTAAGATCCAGACAGACCCTTGTTTCCACTATCCATGTGTAACAAAACATCATCAATTTTCCTGTGACAGGGGTGCTTGGTGGTAGCGGTGCGCGGGGTCAAAATGGGGGGGGGGGGTTAGGACAGTCATAGAAAGCCAAAGTAAGAAATCAACAGTAGCATTAAGGCTTCATCCCCTCTGACAAAGGTATAATCCAATCAAAGACAACACAGTGTTGAAGTGTAAATAACTAATCATTCTTATTGGGTTCTAATGTCAGGTATGGATGGAGAGAAACCAGGGGGAGAGGAAAGGGGGGAAAACAAGCTCAAAGCGATGTCTCCTTCGCAGTGAAGAACCTCATCATCTCCGGCAAGCCTAACTTTCACCAAATGAGAGGAGGCCATGGGCTATATATATAAAAATTGCATATCTAAGCAAAGAAAAATGGACGCCAGAGATTCAAACTAAATAAATGTGCATATCTAACTATCAAATTGTCTTCCCCTCTCCAACTAGAAGAGAGGATAGAAATGCATCATAAAACAGAGGCAAGAATAAATAATAAAATAAATAAAAAACAACAAGTGTAGCTGCAACTGCTTGCCATCCCTACAGTACACACAAGTGTGTTCATATATGCAGATTTCAATGTTGTGTTCACTCATATTAGTCCTCATCATATTTGGGGCATATACAACTCAAACTACTAAAATATGATATGGAAATGAGTGTGCATAATGTGGGGGACATAGCCATTAACTACAGAGTTGTAGGGCCTAGTTAAGTGCAGGCCACTAGAATGTACACTCTACTGTTATAGACCTAAATATCCTCTGTTATTCATGACACAAGGCCTACAGTTTAAGCCAAACTGTTTTCACTGTTATATCAGCAATTATATGTTGCACTGCATTTCACATTAGTGTCAAGAAGTACTGTATAATACAAAATCAGTGTAACAATAAATATATTATTAATAGTGATGTAGTTGTGACGAAATAGGTGGGTCAAGTCTGATCGTCAACACACTGTACAACATAGCATAACAACGTAAAGCCTAAGCTACAACGCACATACTTTTTTACATTTGCACAAAGATAATCTGATAGCACATCCATTATTAGCCTACAGTTCACACTACAGTTTCAGCGCTATAGTCTCTTAGTAAACAAGGTGCAGAAACGCACAAGCAACCTCCTGCTTTGGTAAAACTGTACACAACAATTAGTTGTAGTAAAATATTAATTGCTGCCACAATAAAAAAAAATCCATCTCTCCAACCTAAAACACCTAATCAACAGTCAGTATATAAACGAGCCTAAAACAAATGACTTGTCAAGCACCTTCACGTTTGTTTATTGCTGCTCCTGATTTTCTTTATTGGCATATTTAATTAGCTAATTATCAAAATAATATTTCTCACAAATGGAGTCGATGACAATGGCTTAGGTCCAAACATTGCGAGGGAACATTGGAAACTGGCTCGAGTATATCAACCATCTGCCACGAAACTAAACAGGCTATCTAATCTCTTCAGGATAAACAAAAGCATGCCTCATTTCTACACTTATTCTGTAAATGAACTCCACAATATTGAGCTTTAAACCGCTGCTCGGCCCCGTTTTGCTATGGGTGTTAATTGTGTTTTAATTTACCTTAGGCATTGCACTCTGACTATCCAACTCTGAACAACGCCGCGGCTATTCAAAGGGAATAAGCCTGTATTATAGCTAGACAGATGCAGCTCAGTGACTTTGCATAACACTTAAATCTGCTTTCATTCCTAATAGGCTTGAGCTCGTGCTGCTCAGATATTAACCAGTCAGTCACTCTGTCGCAATATACACACCCCGAATTCACCAACACGTCATCCCTACAACCTATTTAATACGGATATTAGACCAGATCCCAGATATTAAATCAATAATGAATTATCAACTGTGCATTAGGCCTTTACAGTACACCGATGCAATGCAGCATTCCGTTTGTTACATGAAAAATCCATGTTTAAGGCACCAGATCGATCTTCAAATGTAAAGGCACTGTACTTCATGTGCATATAATTGAATGGGGGGAGGGGGGGGACACTGCAAAACCACAGGGCGATCAATAAGAAACAATTAAACACATTAACATCAACTGCAAATAACGTCATTGCTACACTACCAAGTCGTGAGGTAGGCTTATAATACCAAATTATGAATTTGACATTGATGGTAGCCCATAAGGTATCCCAGTGAATATGACTTTCTCCCTTTCTGCATCCAAATCCAACAGCTTTGTTACGCACGCTACAAATCATTATCGTCTCTAATATTGTCTTCGGAAATTATGCCCTTGTCTTTTTAACATTAGGCCACTCCAAAAACGTGCTATAGAATTGTAGTTATGAGCAAGAGATAATCGCTTTCACATTCAATGTCCAACAATCCACGATGTGCACGGCGGCCATATACAAAGACTAGGCAAACCCCATAGCACAAACACACTCTCCCTCTGTCACACAAACACACACTCACACGAGCGCGCGCTCTCTCACAAACAGAGAGACGCTGGCGCGCGCTCGCACACACACACACACACACACACACACACAAACAACCAGTTACTATACACACAAGAATGCCCCTAATGAAAAGACTAAAACAATAACTCACTGCATTGTATAACAACTGACTTTTGACCTAAAAATATCGATTTCCCAAATGCATTTGCTGCAGGCCTACTGCTGAGGTCAACATGGGCGACAACACAGACTAAACGGAGACTATAATGACAGTTCACACCATGTAAAATAACCAACGAATTATACCGTAGGTAAAACACATTTGAAACATATTCTATCAACAAAAATGTCTACTTCAATATCACCACCAACAAACAACGCTCATTCACATACAACGCCGACGGTGTAACAGGCCTACAGAACTTTCTGATTAACTATTATAAAGATAGAAAATGTTGTATTACTTACGTGATCGGCTAGGTTGGTCGAAGATCCTGAGAGCTCTTCGTGGTCTGACTTCGAGCTGCCATCCCGCTCGTCAATAACTAGATCTATTGGCATTTTTCCTTTCAAACAACTGATGTACCGGTGGCAAAAATTGTCGCAGAGCTCGTGCACCTAGACCAAGAAGAAATACGTTTTTTTCAGGATGAGGAAACGCAGACATTCCAGTAATAGGCCCTAACTACTATTAAGGGCATTATCGGCCAATGCAAGGAAACAATAGTGAAATTGTTGCAGCGCCTATTATTCTCTTGAGACTACTAGAGCAACAAGTTGAACAGCAAAAAATAAACACCAATGTGTGAACTCGACAGATAATAACCAGTTGAGGTCAAATCTCCAGACTTCAAATCTGTGATATTAGCATAACAACAACGACAAAGCATTATCAATATGGTCAGTGTATTTATAGGCCGAATAGTGTGAATTCAATCCAATCACTCTGACCTATATTATGAGTCTGTCTCTGTGTGACAATTAAACATTATATTATTTACATTTTTAAATATGAATATTTGTATCAGGTTAACGTGTTACATCTCATGCAATATTAACTAATTTCCATCTAAATTCCAATACTGTCAACATTTTAAATTTGTGCAACAAACTAGGCTAGCCTACTATACGAGTTCAACCGGGCCACATGCATACAGAATCTAATGCTGATCACCTCTCAAATACTATAATCACACAATAAAAATATGAATTGTAAAAATCTTTACCTTTTCTAATTCTAAAAGGTGAAATCGTAATACTTGTATGGCTTGTATCATCTGAAAACAGGAATAAACAAGAATAAAAATCTACATTTTTGGTGTGATAAAATTATGAAAGTATAATGGTAAGCAAAATGCTACACATCATGTTATTTTAACTTAATATAACAAAAACACATGGACTTTCTTGAAGTTTGTGCTATAGGGTTCTCGAGCAAAACAAAGTTATGCTTCCCACACTTATCTTGGTGGGTGAAATTGGATGGGCTATTGATTTAAGATTTGGAAAATACAAATGTAGGATTATCTAACAACTGAATTAGGCAAGACACATTTGGTGAACCGAGCCAATAGACAGCGACTGAACTATGACAGCGGCAGATACAGCCACATTGCTCCCAATGAGTGGCCATGGTTCATTGGAACAGGATTCGCCCAGCGACAGTCACAGCACTTTTTCGCCAAATCATAGGCTTCCCTCTCCGCCTCCTGTAGACACCGTAAGTAATTCTGTGCCACTCGAAACCCCTCAGAGCTTCCCCTTGTTCACTTCAAAGACACCTATCTAACATTTGTGTTGTGCTTTTGCATCAAATCCTTACATATTTACTTTGCGATGCCGAGAACACAAGAGCACGTTTAAGTCCACAAAACAAGCTAAGTAAGAGTAACAAACAGTCACACCAGGAAGGGAATTGAACGTCAAATGGTGGTCCTGCATAGTGCTTACCAAATTGTCCAACTCTGGATTTGATGAAAATAAAGGTTTTTCTGCTCGGACCTACAATAACACCAAAGATGGGGGATTAATTACTTCTTACATGCGTCGAGGGCATTTAGTCATGAATCCATTCTAAAAAATATATATTTGATTTCGTGCAATAATAGGCTATTGTATAATAAATAAAACATGATGCACAGTGATATTATATTTCAATTGCATACGATGTAAACATGAATAACTCAATATCACCAGTGAATTCACGTGTTAACTTCGACTATGTACAGCCTATATATATAACACACTTTTATTTTCAAACGTTCAACTTTAACTTTTAAATTCCCAAAAGTGAAATATGTCAAAAGTTAACAAGCAGATACGTGTGCCACAAGCACTTGGAAAATCGTATTAGGTTTTTAGTAAATATATATATATAAAAATGACCTGTTTGGCAAAGACTGCGATGTCCTCGTTGAAGGAGTCAGAGGAGCAGACATCGCCGCCTGCTACCCCAGGCTCCCTCGGAGTGCACGTCGCCAGCTCGCACTTCTCAAAAACCAGCGCGAGCAGCGGGAATAATGGGTGACTGTAAGAGGGGAAACAGAGCCTGAGCACAACCCGGCATCCAGCGCCTCCACACAGGCTTAACACAAGCTAATCACACGGCTACACAGCAAGCTAAAGTTTAGCGTAAAACTAAAGATGCTAGGAGGGCAAACAGTGAAGAATGTGTCAGGAATATAGAATATCCTTTCTAAGGTTTTGACTGAGATAACTTTTTGAAATGTATTTTACTTCTCCAAATTCATTCATAAAGTAGCCTACTTTGTAAACAACTTATGAATAAGCTATGTGCACATCGATGGCAAAATACATTGTTTACAAGTTACACCATATGTGATTGTCTTATATCTTTCCAATGTACTTTACGCACAGACACTAAAGCATTCATTAGTAATGGCTTTTATAATGTTTTGGGGATTATACCAAAAATAAACTCGGACCTTTCAACGGTTTACAAGTATCCATAACCATAATGTTGCAGTGTGTTCAAATCCGTGTTACAATGTGCCAATAACATGCATCCTTCTATTTAATAAAGGTTTAGTGTTAATTGTATCATAATGGTTATCCACAATCGTTTTAAAATACAAGGTATGATAATATCAGATGACTGATACTCTTAGACCTCTAGGTTTTGACAATACTTTTTCCAAACACAAAATGATGCTTGAAATTGTTTAAACTAAACTTGCTAATGCATATACTCTGAGTTAACTAACTTCTGCAACAAGTAAAACGTCCATAAGTCAAATCACCCTGAATGCCTAAAAAAGATTAATAATAAGGTATGTAATTATAGTTCACCTACCCATAAATTTGATCTTTATCCCTCTTTAAAACATCGTTGACAGCGGAGCCCATGCTGTTAGGCATAACGCTGGGATGGGGTGCATGAGCACCGTAGTGCTGGCTGGCATGGATCGGTGGTCCATGGTTCAAGTGATGGACTTGGGGTAGCGGCCGTGGAGCATGCGGATCTCCGTACATAGACGCCGGGAGCCCGACTCCGTCCATCCCACCATAATGGGCCAGCTCATCGTACTGGAATAAAACAACAACCAAGTCAGAGGATAGAAACCCACGAGTAAATATGCCCAAAATGTACATATAGTTACAAGGCAACATCTAAGTCATAGTTGGCTATCGTCAAAGCGATATAGTGAAACTACACCAACATTGGAAAAAGTAGCCTAATCCTTGTGCCATTCCTGTTGCTTTGACAGAAAAGGCATTCGTCATGGCTAAACTATAGTGTGAATACATTGATAAGGTTTGTAATTACCAAAAACATTCTAGTTCTGAATCCCCGAAGATGGGTTACTTTGGCAAAACACAGAATTACTTAGGAGTCCCTTTAAAAAACTGCTCCACAAATGCCGCGGAGACCGTTTGTTAAACCGAGGCTTTCACTCCGCTTGAAGAGTAAAGGTAGGCTACAGCAAAAATGTCAAATAAAACGGCTTAGATATGAATGCTTTGTAAAGCAGCCGCCACTGACAAGAGGATATCGATATGGAGGCCCTCCTAGTGGATTTGTATAGGTTAGTGTTGGAGATTTAAAACCTACCCTTTGCGCCATCAGGCTGCTCTCCAATAAACTCCTGGATGTGTCGTATATTTAATATCCCAGTCCGGTTAGAAAGTGATTTACTGGTACGATTCCTTTTTCAACCAACTTTTCTTTGCAAATTCTCCTATTCTCCAATGTGGTAGAGTACAAGCAGAAGCATCAGGAGTTGTGCAATTTTTCTTGTTTTCCTCTCCCCCCCCCAAAAAAAATAATTAAAGCAGCACCTGAAGGTTACAATCGGCCCATCAACAACCTGCATGTAACTAAACTGTCGTGTCTCATGGCTTTTTGCCACTCCAACTGTCAATCAAAGCCAGGGGTTGTCAAGGTAATGAATGAATGATGTTTGGTGATGATGTTCAAGAGAGGGTGAATCTTTTTAGCCCGTTTTCATCCAGCAAGTCCGCGTCCACTTTGTGCCTCCGGATCGCTATTTGTTTTATTATTACTGTAAAAAGAAAAAGAAATTAAGAGATTGCAATTCAGATCTTTCCTTTCCCCCGTAGGTATTTAGTCTATCTCGCGGTCCGAGATGAGTGAGTGTCAGCGAGTGTTGGCAGGTTGGCTGCTAGCTTGCTTATAGAACAGAGTCAGTTTGCTGCGCTGATCGGCGGGAGACTGAAATGACGGAACCCGGAAGTAGTGGTGGACATAGCCAGTCCTACAACAGCTACAGAAAGAGAGGAGAGACCAAATCCTGTGACATGCAGAGTATGCACAAGGACGGCTTCAACTCGGGGGGAGCCAAACAACACAGCGTCTACACTTCCAGCCAATTCCATTCGCCGATAAGAGAAAGGCAAAAAGAAAAGTACAAAAAGCGTAATATTTGTGTTAATCTGCAATGTATTCAGACCCGAAATAGCGTTTTACTATACATGCCAACGCGGACCTATAACGCTGTGTAATAAGAGTACGAAAAGCCCGAGTTAAGGCGGACGACAAACGTTAACTTGTTCTAGTTTTCACTATTGCAAATAGGCTGGAAGAAATACGCGTGGCACCTCGCACCGGTTGTACATAAAACAAGTTATCATCACTCATGCTTAGTTTTCTCTCCAAAATATTTTAAACTAAGAACCCATCAACCCATCAAGCCATCAAACCGTATCTCTAATCAAATCATATATAGGCCTAACGTCACTGTAAATATATCGGATGCGTTTTGAGTTTTAATTATGAGCATGACGCTTACTTGTTATGTTGTGTTGTGGGTATAGTCGGTGTGCCTAATATAACAAATATCGGGGATACCTTCCAATCGTACTGCTAATTGTGAACCGAGGCTTATTAGCAAATTAAACGATATGACGCCCCCCAACCCAACCCATAATGAACTTTTCCAAATAGAAAAAAGCTTTGCTCTTGTAGAGAAAGTAATGTTGTATGTTTCTTTCGTCCAATCCCCTCTCTCGATAAAATCCGTGCCTTGCCTCAGAGTAGTCAATTATCAAAGCTCCACAATATCATCAATCATGTGCAGTTTGAAGTTTAGAGGAGGAGCAACCCTCCGGCCATCGATTGCACCGAGGTTAGCCCTTCTTCACTGAGCCCAAGCTTTTTTACGCACAAAACCGAAACGGGCCATCTATCCCTTTTAATATTTACCTCCATCCATGATAATATACACTGTTACGCAGATAGCATCATCGTTATTTTGATATGTTTTCAGGCTCGGTGACATTGTTGGTTGTTGTCGAAATGAACCATTCACAGGTTGGATGAGCTAGTGGGTTGGATTCAGCTGTATGGTCAATAAACTCCCAACAAACGCGCCATACGGTTGCTTGGGTTGACAATATAAATAGCAATTAAAAATATGTAATAAATGAAGCACCGTCACAACAATTATGTTTGTTGGCATAAGGGGGTGGGAAGCCCTACAAGAAAAAGTAGGACTGCAGGGTTGACAAACGACTGTGTGGACATTTCAACGTGCAATAGCCCGAGAAGGAACCATAGTGGTAAGCGCAGAGCGGCATGGCAACTTCTCCAAATACCTCTGACCGCTGCTATATTCTGTTAACAGGACCAGTGGCTAGCTGCGTGAGCTTTTGAAGAGTGTCGTTTTGATATTAGACCTACTACTTATAATGCTATCGTGCACTATGACTTCTACTCACTAACGCTTGCCTTTCCCCCCGGATAAACACGGTAAGTGAATCATATGTCCTTTGTTATAACTCGAAAAACGGAAGGTTCTCCCAACAGTGCAGTTGTGGAATGTCAGAAAGCCAGGCTATTTAAAGTAGCTGCTAGTATTAGGGCTTCTGTAAATGTGTATAATGATTCAGTCGCAGTACAGCTATCCAAAACAGGAAAGTCTCATTTTCAAACGTTCGATAAATTAAACGTGCCTACCTATTCATGTTATACGGTCAAAATCGTATTCAAAGTTTAAAAATAATAATATTTGAGAATCTACATATGTATTTTGGCCTAAAGGCGGGGGGGGGGTGTAAACATTCGAAGAGCTTGTGAAAATTGCTGTGGTGATTATGCGTAATAGCCTTGCTCTTTCAAAATGCACCTTGACCTTTTGAGCATTTAGAAGTTATATTTTTTCAAGTCATATAACACCATATTTTGAATGTTTAGGAATGCATTTCAAAAGTTTATTTTAGATATTTTACTTTAAGTTCTTTGTACAACCTAAAGACATGTTATTCATTACAATGTAATGCAATGGTAAATCCTAAATATAGCCCTCTATCTATCAGCATTAAAATCTAACATAAATCCCAATTACATCAAATAAATCAGAATCATGTCAGTGAGACATTATAGTTTAGTAATGGCAACTTTTATACATTTAAATGTTCGTTCTGTATATTGTATTTCAAACCTTATACTTAATAGTATGCTAATTAATATTTAATTATACCATCACATTAATCTTATAAAACATAGAACATAGCCTAGATTAAACATAGGATACCTCAAACCTGTTCTCATGGATTTAGACGTTTCAAGTGTCCCATATCATGCCCAAGTTGGCCTACCCATTATGTTTTGCATTATATTTCCAATAAGTGGATTTCCCATTGAGTGATTTTTCAGACTTGAGGACTCATACGAAAAAAAATCAGTGTTCAAGTATTCTCTTAACTTCGTCAACATGCGGATCCCTCGCCTCTGCAGAAGATGGCATTAACAGGCGGTAAAATTTCATCTGGTGGTGTCAAATTGAGGTCAGTTAGGGTTAAAGCTCTCGGTGTCGGTGTGGGACATGGCCAGCTGCGTTTGGATTCATTAGGGGGCAGCGGATCCATTTCAAGGAAAACACTACTGAGACGAGGCTAAAGATCCACTCCGTGTCACATCCTAAAAGTGCACCACTGTAACAAAGTAACCCCAAAACTCCCATTTCAAAACAGACACCAATCTTCACTCTCGGAGCGGCCATCCTCTCCCCTACTCCATGGCTTCCTCTAAAGTAGCCCGGTAGCCTAGCTTGTTGCTAAATATGGAGAAATGTTTTGTTGATTCAATTCTTTCAAAAAGGTCACTGATACGAATCGGGGTTTAAATCCCTTTAGTGACCTTAAATACTTCTGAAGAAATAATCGCTGCTTAACCACAGGAACAAATAAAATCGGCCTAATCTTGTTTGTAACTTTGTTCTGAGTTGGCCCTCTTAGTATTTGAGATTATGCAAATAGGAAAAGATAATGTATAGAAAGACCACAGATAAGAGTAGATCATAGACTTTTCTGAAGGGGCCAGAAAACCAACAACTGTTCCCCTAATCTCTTTCAGTAGCTTTAAGGTCAATACAAAGACAATTTTGAATTGCATTAGGGTATTTGATTTATGGTTATTTTATTACGTTTTATAGTAGGCTAGTGTTCAATTGATGTTCAGAGAATATCAATAGTCTATTGCATAATTATAATCTAGTTATTAACTAACTATTCATTTGTATCGTTTTGCTTACCTCAATGTTTAGGCTACAGGATCTACAGTGAAGTTAGCTTTGTTTATACGTGGCCTTGTAAATGTTACAGCATTTATGGCATTACCTCACCAGGCTGAACTCTTTCTGACCCCACGTGAAATGTGACTAGGGTCCCAGAAAGTGGAGAGCAACTCAAATACTTGTAAAAGTTTCTCGACTAACTGTAAATTCTTCGACTCCAAAGCCGCATTTTCCACTCTACGGATTCTCAGAGTCTGGTGTCCGAGGAGGGTGAGATAGATAGATGGAGGGGAGGGGGGTACACAGAACGTAACTGTGGCTTTCTCCCTTGAAAATCTGTGGGATCGGTCTCAAAGACACTTAGCATGCCAAATGCATAAAATATGCAGCCCTCTAGTGACATCTGGCGGATTGAACAAACACCAAATGTTGAAGCGCGACACTATTACAAATTATTTCAAAATAGGTCATCTTTATGAAATACACATTTTCGTGACAACAAAAAATATGCACTGTTCATAACGAATTAATTTCATATATAAACCATAAGCCCATATGTTTGAATTGCAATTGAAGGTATTTTACAGTTGTAAATAGGCCCATTTGAAATATATATTTTATGAGGAGAGACTTTTGTTTCGAATGCCTTAGGTAGGCCCTACATTTAATACATATTTTGAGCATAATTTGTATACCACAGAACCATTTTTATGAGTGAAATGTGTACCACGCATGGCAATGTGTAAGATCAAAATAAAGGTAACCAACATTGTACCATTCGTTTTAAGATTACCATTGCATTGACGAGAAACACAGTGACAGTTGGGACCATCATTAGTTATGGTTTCTGGCTCAATTCATGTAAATGAATTTACTGGTACACAGCCATTCATCCGCTCAATGCAATTACACAAACGTGTTTTTTTCTGTACATGAAATCTCCCCCCAATAGATAACTGCTGTAATAAAAAAAAATGGCACATGAAACTCTGATGAAATACTTGAAATTCAATTTAGTTTTATCAGGGGAAAATATGTTGAATGCACGTTAATGTGAAATTGTGATTATTATTATTATTATTAGGCTATTTATTTGGCTGTTATTATTACGGTTGCAATCCGTTGTTCGTGTAGTGTTGTCAAATAAAATGAACAACAAAGACTCACCAGTTTCACTCTTATCAGAAATCATACAAATATACTTGATTTATTTTGCCATAAACCCGTTTGAATTACTGTCATATTTCTGAAAATAAAGATCTTTTAGAATGTCTCTGCAATGTATTATTTACTCCCCATCGATATCGTCCAAACATTCATGTAGCGCCACTATCAATTCCATTATATATAATAGAATCCCCCAAGGTCAATACAAATTAGATTATGTTTAGTCGTAATACCGGTTTGATATATCCAAAACGAATTTCAAATCCAACCACAATTTCTCATAAGGACACTCAGGTTTCCTTGCAAATTATAGGCTATCATACTTTTTACACAGAGGTAGGCTAGGGAGTGCTGCGGTCCCTCCCAGACGGAAGCACGGTTTCAGCCAGGCATGGCGAGATAGGTGACTGTGGCAAGGACTACAGTCAAATGCTACTGTAACGACCTTGTATTGTTTGTTTATCCTGAAACACTGGGTGTGAAAGACTCGCGTAACTATAGTCTAATCCTTTGCCTCCTTCATATCGAACTGGCTGAGCATATATAAAGAAATGTGTAGCTAGACTATCAGTTCTTTTGGGATTGACTAGTTGGACACGTATAGTGCCCATCTCCCCACCTTACGACATGTAATAGAGAGAAGTTTAAGTGGAGCCCGAGAAACCGAGAAGTTAATAGCGGTGACCCTCTCTCGGTGCCTCTGTCGCTCATCATTTCTCAGACTTAAGGGGCTTAAAGAGGCAGTAGGACCCACCTTTTATTACACATCAAACGCTCTCTTCCTTATCTAGGCCTACATTATAGGAAAGACATGCATCGTTGGCTGTTATGCGGATTTGGAAATAGAAACATGTCCAATAAAGTCACCCTCCCTCGCTGATCAAAGGGAAATATGGCTTTAGGCACCAAAGACACTACCCCGTCTATTTAAGCCGTTATTAAATTGTCTTAATTCCCCTCTCCACTTTAAGCTTAACATAAATTCCACCCTTGAGTTGTTTGTCCAATACAGAGGGGAAAAAATATAAGTGTTAAGTCTTTTCATGGTTGCATTATGCCTCGGAATTGAGTGAAATCGGACAGAATAATCAAGAACGCAAATAGAATGCGTTGGGTTGCCCTCTGGACAATTGGAGGTGCTTTTATGCCAGTCTTGATGGCAGACGTGTTAAGATTCATAATTACCCATGCAGCGTTAACACTCGGAATGTTTACCAGACACACATCCAACAAAACAGATAACTATAGGCCTACCTTAACTCAAGCTCCAGACACTGTACGAAAACCGCAGTATGGATTTAAAGCTGCTTAAGACATCCATGTAATGAAGCCTATGGGTAAAAAGTCGATGTTAGCAAAGTTTTCATATTTGTTCACTCGAAAATCTGTAATAACATTCTTGGATAAATGTTAGACGCTGTATCTCCAGTTGAGTCACTTGTGCCATTATCGTTTACTCTCCCCATGTGTGTGTTAAAGTCAAGTGCCCTATGCTGTGATAATAAAGTTTACTATGACCAGCTCAACATTCGAGGTATCTGTGTGTGTATTTGTAATAGTCCTTAAAGCATTAAATATGTGTGATGACATTGTTTTCTGTTTTGCATTATAGATTGCTTTGTCCTTTACTTCTGTTTGACATAAACCGGGTAGATATAAAGATCCTACAGTCACGCACAGCCTTGTTAGACTTGATTAAAGCTTGAATCCTTAATTGAAACAATAACAAATGGGTCTCTTACCTTTATTTTGGTAAAAAGCTGAGGGATGGGCCTGGAGAACTGTATCCACTACTATATTCATATATACATATTCTTCAAGAATCAATGGGTATATATCATTCATTTATAGGTCCATCAATGGATGTAGCAACTAAGGATTCCAGCTTTAAAGGTATAGTTTTGGAATAAAATAAATTGAAACAAACTATTGACAGTTCTGCTCACCCGATGACAACCTGAAGTTGACAAAACAGCTATTAAGAAACACAAGAGGGCTCATGATGTAACTAGTGAAAGGTCATATGAATCCAAAAGTTTGGTCTCTCAGTCTCTGACTACTCTGAATGCAGTGAGCGTCCTGTGTATTTCATATGATTTACAGTTCCCAGGTCACATTTCTGTTGGAAACCCTCACTGACTGACCTCATTGATACTCACATGAGCCCTCGAGATTGCAAAGACCGGCTGGCGTACATTTGAAAACACACACCAATCAACCAGTCTCCGTTAACTTAAATCACATCTCATCCATGACATCTCAGATGATTGTAAGAGAAAAAAATAAAAATAAAGATGCTGGTAAACAAATGCAGATGGCATGTTTGTTCCTATTTTGTTTTCTTCCTGCTCCTTCCTGTCTCTGTGTTGTGTTTCCCCCCTCTATCCCCTCCCCACCCTCTCCAAACCCCCCTCAGTTCTGCAGGAGTTCACATGATCAAACAAGGTACCCAGGTAATTACCACACATTGTCAAATAAAGCGACCGCTGATTCAAATGAGGAGTGAAATATCAAAGAGCAGCGTTGCCTTTGCAGCCAGCCACTTATCCACATAGGAGACAGAGAGGAGATCTGAAGAGTAAGGGGACCTGCAGAGCGGAGAGGCACTGACAACAGTCAGACACCAATTCTTTAGATAAATATCACTGCAACCAAACATGCTGGAGTTCACCTATTATAGAATAGTATAGCCTGTACCACACGTTCTAGACGTCCATATTCAACACCTCCTATCCCCAGGGTGACTGTGAGAGCAACCTTACCAATAGATATTCTATTAGTTTCTGATTACACTTCTGGTTTACTACTCCATGAGTCAACTCAAAGGTCAAAGGTTGTCAATCTCACCAGTGAGTCTGCTTGTTGTAGTGAAGCAGTGCCTTCTGGGCAATCAACGACTGCTGTATCTGTACATGCCAGGGTGTCACACAACATTCTATGGGATCTCATCACATGCAATGTTATACCCATATAAATATATGATTTACTGGTACCTTGGTTTTTGATAACTAAATTATATTCAAAGATGAGCAAGTAGGTAAATGATTGTACGGATGCCCTCTACTACAGAGGGATATTTATGGGCTAGATTCTTAATGTTTCAACTGAATGTTGTGAAGGATACAAGTACAGCAGACAACCACATGTTTCATGTAATGCCCTCTTCAGAGTCGTTAGGAAGTGAATTGACTGCAACAACAAGGGAAAAGAGCAGCGAGACATTCCAGAATTGTTAGTCTTCGTTACATTACATTACATATATCTCATGATATTACCTAAGTTTGTGCACATCTGACACCGTGATTTGCCCACATCTTTCAAGAAACCTCAAGAACCACAAAATGAGTGGTAGGTAAATTCAATGATGAATGTAAATGCTGAGGAAAGGAGAGAGGAACCGTTTCTGCTCCTGACGACTTGCAACTAGACAAGGAGTGTGGTGGGATTTCAGAACTGCGTTCAACCAGAGTACCTGTAATTTGACTTGCCACGTCTAAACGGAGGTTGAATGGGCGACATTGTGAAACAACAAATAAAATACTTGCAATGGTTTAGTGGGTGTGTTTCATGGTTGCAGGCGAAATAGTGTCTGAAAGAATGTTTGAGTGTTTAATACTACAAACACACACACTTCCCTCCCTCTGGCTTACTGAGGACTCCTAGGGATACTTTACATGTAAATATTCATAGAGCAATAGGCTGGGCCCATTAATTATTAAGTACAGTAAAGAAGTGTAATACTTCAACATATGAATCTTATATTTTATTTGATGAGCTTGAAGATGAACAAGGAGGGGAAAGCCATTTCTCACAAATTGCCGTGTGATAAGCCTGAAGAACACAAAATGGAGGGAATAAAGACAAGTTCACTATATCTCCTCCAGCTCCTGGCCATTTGGAATGAAATTCAAATGTGATGATATCTTCTTGGCCTCACGGAACATGCAGCCATTCTAAGAGGATGGGAGAATATAGCGTGTGTGTATACACACTTGACAGCTATTCTAGGGCAGATACACACACTCGTACACACACTGGAAATGAATCCATTTATTTTTCATGAATTCATATTGTGGGTATATTAGCGTGTGAATAACGCAGGCCCCAACAAATATTAACTACAGTGTCACAACGCAATTGTGCACTAAATTACACTTTTCTCTTAAAAACAAACTTGCAGGGCTTGTTTTATTATTTTTTTTATTTAACCAGGTAGGCCAGTTGGGAACAAGTTCTCATTTACAACTGCGAAACCTGGCCAAGATAAAGCAAAGCAGTGCGACCAAAACAACAACACAGAGTTACACATAAACAAACATACAGTCAATAACACAATAGAATAATCTATGTACAGTGTGTACAAATGTAGAAGAGTAGAGAGGTAAGGCAATAAATAGGCCATAGAGGCAAAATAATTACAATTTAGCATGAACACTGAAGTGATAGATGTGCAGATGATGATGTGCAGGTTGAGATACTGGGGTGCAAAAGAGCAAGAAGGTAAATAACAATACGTTTTATTTGTAGAAGGTTTATAGGTCACAGTACATTTGAGTATTTTTAAAATTATTTTTAGTCAGTTAGCAGACGCTCTTATTCAGAGCGACTTGCAGGAGCAATTAGGGTGAAGTGCCTTGCTCAAGGGCACAATGTCAGATTTTTTTTCTCTTTTCCTCACCTAGTCAGCTCGGGGATTCCAACGCTCTTAACTGCTAAGCTACCTGCCACCCAATAGAGCTTGATGTACTTTCACACTTGTCTTAATGCTCTCTGTAAGTTTCCAGGTGAACTGTGTCTGACCGCATTCCTCATACCCTGCTCCTCTGAGCAGCTCCGGGGCCTGTGGCTAGACTCATGACAGATTGTCACAAGGAGATGGAACTCGAGTGGGGCCACTAGTGAGGACTAGGAAGACCAGAGTTTTGACATGTAAGAAGAACATCGAGGCTGTCTTTAACCTTCGTTTCTACTGAAATAGTGTTCATGTCCTGAATACGTAAACCTCAATGTGATAGTGATTTGAGAATTTGGAGTAGCTACAAAACAGAAAAGTAACAGCAAAGAGTACTTCTCTTTTCAATATATTCTAGTAAATGGTACATTATAGAAGCCCAATATTCAGTTTTATTCCCTTTGAGTCAGTTAGTTAAAAGTTATTCCATAAAATATTAAGTTACAGGAAGTAAAATGATACATAAATGAGTAATTGAACATTTCTATTCTGATTTCATACACATCTCTCATTTCCCAGTGCTATAATCCTCCACAAGCCCGAGAGCGAGCACAGCAGACAATGTAATACATAAGGAAATATTCCATTTTTCAAATGGAGATCAAATGTAATTGAATGCACATTTAACTATTGGCTCTCTCCATTGAGATTGTTTTAGGCGTGATAGTGAGAGCAGGGAGATGAAGTTGAGGGGAATGCCGATGGATGTTCAGGGGTTTTCATTTAAACGTTACATATTGTAAGTTGTATAGTGACAGTATGGGAGAATCACGGAATGTGAGTAGAATTATGACTAAGATACTGATATCAGCTCAATTTTCCCTTATGTTTGCACATTCTGTTGTAGCATTGTCATGAAGGAACTAGATATTTGTGTCTCTTCTATTGACACGAGTCAAAAGCAAAGATACTCATGCCATTATGTAAAAGATCAACATGTCTCAAAAGGAAGTACTTTGGGAGTGAAATTGAATGAAGAATTCCCCTAGCTAGCTGGTTTAGTCTCTTGCCATCCCCATTATATGCCTGAGTATTGTATCTATTACCAATTCCCTCAGTGGAATGAGGATTCCATGTTCATCCTATCATTACCAAGTGGAAATATTGTAATCTATTAGTGTGAATGAGATCATTTTCCATTTTCTCACTTACTAATTAACCCAGGAAAAAAATGAATAGGGCAAATTGAGCCCATGCTTTGGTTAACCAACTTTATTTCCAGTGGATCGTCAATATGCATGAGATACATTAAAGAAGGGAATCAAAGATGAGGCTCTTCACAAAGACACAACCCACTTCTTAATAAGAATATGCAAATGTATTCATTTTTGTTGTGCTCTAGTGTTAGCATAACATGTTCCTATACTGCTTGTGTACAAAACAGATGGTCTCTTTGGGATCTTTCCCTCAAAGGCAGTTCAGTCACAATATATTGTGCATGAGGTTTGGCAAGTATATTGTAGTTACATTGAATTACAATGTATTTGGTAACAGCATGCAATGTTAAGTGTTACTAACAAGTAGTTACATACAGACTAACTACATACTGTAAAGTCAACTTAATATAACATTTTAAGTACTTCAATCATGACTTTCTATTTGGACAGCAGAATTGTATCTGCCTAACATCGTGACTATCCTCATATGGACTTAAATGAATGCTGCATGACATAGCATCAAGGTAAATGGAGAAAAGAGTGAAATTGCAGCAACACATTAGCTTCATTTTCCAATGAGACAGTTGAGGAGTGGTTTGACAACGTGACAACCTGACAACCATTAAGAACGTTTGAGAATAGCTTGTGTTACTTAACAGTACGTTTCCAGGGAGTTCCCGTCATGGCGATTCATGGATCAATGCCCAGGATAGAGGAATATGCAGCCATGACCTAATGTCTTCTGTCAAAATACACAACTAATTTATCAAAATACTCTGCTTATTGGATTACATCTTAGTGACAGAAATGTAAAATACACCAAAATTGTCTTGGCTGTTCACCGCCTCTCAATTCAGACCATTGGAAACTGTAGAATCAACATTTTGGGTTGTAAACCACCCAGTTCTAGGTTATGTGAAATGCCCCAAAAATAGCAGGCAACTTTGGTATCACAGCTATATTCTTTGTTCCTCGCTACATTCAAAAAAAAATACTAACTATATCTGAACATGATATCCTGGCTGCACGTTCTTCCCCTTTAATATTCACTGGTGGTTAATTATTAAAGGTATGTATTTGAATTATAAATATACTAGTTATACAGCAGTAGGCAGAGCAGTCATATAGCCTCAGGCTAAACCCGTCCATTACCCATTATTTCCCAGCCTCCTGCCTCCATCTCCCTGCTTGCTAGCTCTATGTCATCTCCAAAAACAGCCAGGCATTCCTTTGTACTTGCCTACCCCACTCCCCACTTTGGCCACCACATACACATAAAAAACCACCCCCTCGATATGTATGGGTGCAGCCTCCTTGAAGTAGGGTGTCACACTTGTCTTAAATATAATGAATCGCTATATCTTCAAGGCGTCCCCGGCTCCCAAACTCTCCCCACAGAATGAATCCTGCCTAGTCCTCGCCTGTTTCCAGCCCCTTCCCAGCAATCTTACATGTCACAAATCATCCTATGATGAGGGTTTTACTGTAAATCATTAACATTGTCAGAAATGACTGTGCCAAGACAGGAAAGAGCCCAGAGATGCAGCCAAGACATGCGTGATAGGAATAAGGAATGGTAAACAAAGAAGCCATGCTGCCTTGTATGCCCCATATCTGTCTCTCCTTCGCTCCATCGCTCCTTCGCATCGTCCTGCCTCTGTTTGCTAGCTCATCTCTGTCTCATCCTGCCTCTGTTTGCTAGCTCATCTCTATCTCATCCTGTCTGTGTTTGCTAGCTCATCTCTATCTCATCATGTCTGTGTTTGCTAGCTCATCTCTGTCTCATCCTGCCTGTGTTTGCTAGCTCATCTCTGTCTCATCCTGCCTCTGTTTGCTAGCTCATCTCTGTCTCATCCTGCCTCTGTTTGCTAGCTCATCTCTATCTCATCCTGCCTGTGTTTACTAGCTCATATCTATCTCATCCTGCCTCTGTTTGCTAGCTCATCTCTGTCTCATCCTGCCTGTGTTTGCTAGCTCATCTCTGTCTCATCCTGCCTGTGTTTGCTAGCTCATCTCTGTCTCATCCTGCCTGTGTTTACTAGCTCATCTCTGTCTCATCCTGCCTGTGTTTGCTAGCTCATCTCTGTCTCATCCTGCCTCTGTTTACTAGCTCATCTCTGTCTCATCCTGACTCTGTTTGCTAGCTCATCTCTGTCTCATCCTAGCTGTGTTTACTAGCTCATCTCTGTCTCATCCTGACTCTGTTTGCTAGCTCATCTCTGTCTCATCCTGCCTGTGTTTGCTAGCTCATATCTATCTCATCCTGCCTCTGTTTGCTAGCCCATCTCTATCTCATCCTGCCTCTGTTTGCTAGCTCATCTCTGTCTCATCCTGCCTCTGTTTACTAGCTCATATCTATCTCATCCTGCCTCTGTTTGCTAGCTCATCTCTGTCTCATCCTGCCTCTGTTTACTAGCTCATATCTATCTCATCCTGCCTCTGTTTGCTAGCTCATCTCTGTCTCATCCTGCCTGTGTTTGCTAGCTCATCTCTGTCTCATCCTGCCTCTGTTTGCTAGCTCATCTCTGTCTCATCCTGCATTTGTTTGCTAGCTCATCTCTGTCTCATCCTGCCTCTGTTTGCTAGCTCATCTCCGTCTCATCCTGCCTGTGTTTGCTAGCTCATATCTATCTCATCCTGCCTCTGTTTGCTAGCTCATCTCTGTCTCATCCTGCCTCTGTTTACTAGCTCATATCTATCTCATCCTGCCTCTGTTTGGTAGCTCATATCTATCTCATCCTGCCTCTGTTTGCTAGCTCATCTCTGTCTCATCCTGCCTCTGTTTACTAGCTCATATCTATCTCATCCTGCCTCTGTTTGGTAGCTCATATCTATCTCATCCTGCCTCTGTTTGCTAGCTCATCTCTGTCTCATCCTGCCTCTGTTTGCTAGCTCATATCTATCTCATCCTGCCTCTGTTTGCTAGCTCATCTCTGTCTCATCCTGCCTGTGTTTGCTAGCTCATCTCTGTCTCATCCTGCCTGTGTTTGCTAGCTCATATCTATCTCATCCTGCCTCTGTTTGCTAGCTCATCTCTGTCTCATCCTGCCTCTGTTTACTAGCTCATATCTATCTCATCCTGCCTCTGTTTGGTAGCTCATATCTATCTCATCCTGCCTCTGTTTGCTAGCTCATCTCTGTCTCATCCTGCCTCTGTTTGCTAGCTCATATCTATCTCATCCTGCCTCTGTTTGCTAGCTCATATCTATCTCATCCTGCCTCTGTTTGCTAGCTCATCTCTGTCTCATCCTGCCTGTGTTTGCTAGCTCATATCTATCTCATCCTGCCTCTGTTTGCTAGCTCATCTCTGTCTCATCCTGCCTCTGTTTGCTAGCTCATCTCTGTCTCATCCTGCCTCTGTTTACTAGCTCATATCTATCTCATCCTGCCTCTGTTTGCTAGCTCATATCTATCTCATCCTGCCTCTGTTTGCTAGCTCATCTCTGTCTCATCCTGCCTCTGTTTGCTAGATCATATCTATCTCATCCTGCCTCTGTTTGCTAGCTCATCTCTGTCTCTCCTTGGAATTTCTGAGTAGGAAGGTATGGAGGGAAGAAGTATAGAATCTGTCAAACATCAAGTTAAAGTTATTTTCCAGCTCTTTTTCTAGTTTGGTAGAATTTGTGTTTGGGGGTTTTGTTTTTCTCTTGCAACCAAGTGGGAGTTGTTGAGATACAGTATGGTTATGTTTTCTTAATACAAATTATCATTATTTTTTTTGTTGGTGTATGACTTATTTCCCCCACTAACACATGAAATAACCATTCATACACTGCTACCTATCCACTTTCTCATTCTACTACCAATAAGCACACATATCTTAAGGAAATGCTCTTACCTACGCTGCAATCCATCAAGCGGATTACTAATTTTCTCCCAATTTCCGCTGCTCTCCTATGAAACCAAAGAATGATTGATAACAGAGGAAGGAAAAGCACAGTGGTACTGTTTTTAACCTTGCTACAGTTATTCATCCGCTTTATGCCAATGAAGGTAATAAAGGAGACAATGAATTAGTCATTAAATCACAGGTCAGTTTATTGGAATCCCTGATTGAACTTTGACGTTTTGCCTCCAAGTAGGTGATTATTAACGCGACTGACAAATACAGACCTGTCTCATCTCAAAATCTTTACCACATCATCTCTGAATAATCACATGTACAATAGCCTACATATTACAGAGGTAATGCCACCATCACTGATCAAAGCTTCAGACTTCAGTTTGGCGTTGGATTGTAGCCGGAATTGAGTTGTCTGACTGTCATGGTGCCAGCCTAGTGGGAGGATGAAGATAGGGTGACCCCCTCTTTAACAAAGTTTTTCTACGAAAACATGGAAGGCTACATGGTCAAACAGGCAAACAGAATCCCCTACATAGCAGAATAAAGAGATCTGAGGCTGAAAGGCAGTGTTATCGTAAACAGTGTATACCACTTCATTTGGCTATAGACAGGTTAGGTCAATTGAATAAGGGAAGGGCTACACCATAGAAATAAAAATGGGTTGTATGCGGTAGATCGTCTCTCTCTCCTCCCCTGCTGACCCTACATGGTTCATGTTTGTGGCCTTCCCCCTGTCCCCGTTGCCAAGGGATGCTACTGATGAGAGTGCTGACTTATGTTTGTCACCATTTATTAAGTCATGTGGTTGTTGGCTCCGCTTCAAGAGAAGTAACAGAGTGAGACCTTGGATGCCTGCTGGAGCCCGAACAGAGTAATGACTGTGACTGGATAGGGGATTATGAAGGGGTTCAACCATTTCAGACGTACTGTTGGAAGAGGATCTATGGGAATTGGAGCTGTGTGTAAAAATACCACTATGTCAGTGGGGATCTCAGACAGGCAATACTACTCTGCATACAAAATCCTCTTACATCACCCAAATGCAGATTTGCCTCTAAAATAATAATGTGTATGTATTTATACTTTGATTTATACAAAAGATCCATCTAACTTGTATTAATACATCTTAGTTAGTCTTGGGTCAGCTTAAAAAAAAATGGATCCTGACCCAGAGTCCATGATTAACTAACGGCATGTCAGGCTCTATGGGAAGCCACTTATCACTACACCTGACTTCAGAGGGACTGGAGAGATGGAGAGGGGAGTTTATGTCTTTAAGAAACCAACCCAGGCCTGTGTATGTTATGTCTACTCCTTGGGAATCCGGAGGAATACAATTAGAGATAGCTGGAAAAGTTGAGCTCACGGGTTTTGTGGGAACATGGGGGTTAGTGGGGACATTGTGTTTTGAGGGTACATGGGGGTTAGTGGGGACATTGTGTTTTGTGGGGATATGGGGGTTAGTGGGGACATTGTGTTTTGTGGGGATATGGGGGTTAGTGGGGACATTGTGTTTTGAGGGGACATGGGGGTTAGTAGGGACATTGTGTTTTGTGGGGACGTTGGGGTTAGTGGGGACATTGTGTTTTGAGGGGATATGGGGGTTAGTGGGGACATTGTGTTTTGTGGGGACATGGGGGTTAGTGGGGACATTGTGTTTTGTGGGGATATGGGGGTTAGTGGGGACATTGTGTTTTGTGGGGACTTGGGGTTAGTGGAGACATTTTGTTTTGAGGGGACATGGGGGTTAGTGGGGACATTGTGTTTTGAGGGGACATGGGGGTTAGTGGGGACATTGTGTTTTGAGGGGACATGGGGGTTAGTGGGGACATTGTGTTTTGAGGGGACATGGGGGTTAGTGGGGACATTGTGTTTTGAGGGGACATGGGGGTTTGTGGGGACATTGTGTTTTGAGGGGACATGGGGGTTAGTGGGGACATAGTGTTTTGAGGGGAACATTTGGGTTTGTGGAAACCAGGAGTCTTGATTGATTCGTACCTCTGTAATTTCTTGTTTACAGACTTGTGTACAAGCTGTCATCCCACACCCTCCTATCCCTCAACTAAGCGGAACCTTCCTTCCCTGCCATTTGCTCTCTCCCTTTTTCCGACTCTCGCCCTCCATTTCCCTTACTCCCTCTCCCTGTCTCATTGGCGGTAGCGCCGATGAGCGCCATGACTCTAATGAGTGAAATTGCTTATGAAGGGAATCTGTTTCTGATGGTGGGCCATGATTAATGTGCTTTGACAACATGTCTTCCCTCCAGGTGCTTTGCTCAGTTACGACAGCTGCGTGACGTAACCTCCTCAAAGACACCCATCTCTCACAGGGGGAGCTGCCTCCCATGGGGGAGGTGATGTAGTCTATCTAGAGAGTGGTTTATTTCTGCTCATGAAAAGGAGGAAGTAAATATCACCTCTAAGTTAATTGTGCCAGCACAGCATTGGTACTGCATGATGAAAGGTATCTAAGCCGTGATAAAGTTATGGTGAGTAGGTGTGAATGCTAGCTGGCCTGGAGCACAAGGGGCCAGTGTGGGGACGCACACAGTTCAGCCCCAGCCTCAGCTGTTGGCTTGCATCCGTTTCAGCACTGGTGTATGTTTCAGGAGAGTCCTGTTAACGATGAGAGATTGGCCACAACTAAAGGCCATTTATGAATGTCTTATTAATGCTACATGAAAATAGGCCTTGTTTTAAACATACTTTCAAGCAACTAAGCCAACGGCACAGAAAATCTGCTTTAGACCCTAAAGCATAAACTGCTTATAGCTCGGTGCATTAAAAGTTACTTTCAGCCATACATCATTGTACCATTAAAGTGTCTACATACATCCAGAGACTGTAGATTGATTCTATGTTATGTGGATGTAGTTAATGCTACTATTTGTCAGCAAACTCCTCTCATATTTAGAGGCTTAATTCTCATAACATAAAACTGTAATAGGCATATTGCTCCTTACATCTTCATAGAAAAGTATGTAGCCCAACATACTCCTTTTATTTGAACTTTTCATCTCAATAAAGTATGCACCATTATCTAGAGAATTCTGACCAATGATCCGACTAGCCCTAACAATCTTCTTCTCGTTTATGGCCTGGTATCTCATTGTCGAAGCGATGAGACCTCACTAAGCCAATGAGCTTCAACAAAATGTATGTCATTGCCCAGGCTTAGCTAGCGTAAATGATCCTAGAATAACATGGAGCATATTGGGCAGTCAGCAGAGGCCTGGATGGCCATACCTGTTCCAGACAAGTAAGCTTTAAGATCATGGCTTTATGGGGGAAGTAATGACCAAGTTCATGAGCGGTGGACAGGTGACCAGCTGACCATATGGAGAGAGGGAGAATAGGGGGGGGTAGTTAGAGGATGACAGAGCAGAAGAAATTGAGATATTATTCAGTTATTTGTGATATGAAAGGGATTTGATGAGGGAAAGAGGAGAGCAATGTGAATAGATAAGCAGAAAGGGTATATTCTGTGGGAGAATGCATGGTCTGTGGGAGTATGTCAAGTCTAAATACCATGCACCATGAATATTATGGTCTGAAGGACCAATGGTACATGGATCATCCATGTATGGTCAAAGCGCTATATTGTCATGAGGCCATCTGATGTATTGCGAATGACCTCAATCAATATTTTGGGTGGAGCCAGACACTTAGTGTACCCACAACCCTTCTACTGTGGTCTGACACCATCTCTAATTGCATGCGACTTTTATTCCGAATCAATTCCTGGTAATTTCCGCCATAAAGATGACTCATCAGCCTGTTCCTGACAGATGCTGAGCTATGAGAAGGGGAAAAAGAGAGAGAACATGTTTTGTTTAAAAATGCTCCATTTCATCATGACAATCATTTACAGAACAAAGAGCAATCAAACTATGTGTTTATTTTTAATTTTCCACCCATGTTTTATCTCCACATTTGCCGCTCGTCATGAGGAGGCTTCTCTATGTGAGCGGATGGGGAGGGGCAGATGGAGAGATGGAGGATCTGAGATGGTGGCAAGAACATTATCACAGTCTTATATTTCTACCTGTCTATAACCTACATTCATAAGCCGTAGCCCTGGTGTTAAACGTCTCTGGAGCACAGATAATGTTCATTTTCTGGCAGAAGACAGGTTGACGGCTGACAGGGAGAGAGACAGAATAAATGACGGGGTTCCATCAGGGTGCCACTGAGGCGTATTAGGAGGGGGTGGCGGCGAGGGGGACTCTGGATCCCTGGTCCCAAACACGGGATGAATAATAATTTTGTCACTTTGGCGCCGGGTCACCCATCACTGTCTAACACATGCAGCTGATTAATTGTTAGAATGGATCAACATTATGTCCTTCTGCGGCGACTCTTTTAATTGTGTCCCCCCATTCACCCTTCGTCACCCCCCTCCACCTTGCTCATCTCTCTTAATGTAATGACTGGGCGGCTGCTTGGAGCAGGACACGTGGTTGGTTATATCTCAGGTTGGTTATATCTCAGGTTGGTGGGACACTAAAATACAATTTTCACATATGTTGATGTTTTGAAATTTCCCCTTAATGTACGCAGATTTCATTTCTGATGAGGGATTATTTGACAGCTCATTTTGCCTGAGATTTATGTGCCGCTCTCTATCTCCTGACTGCAGTGCCACACTTATCTTTCATAAAAGAGATGATGACATGAATCTGGTTTTGTCAGTGGCCGTGACTAAGACATTACATGCATTGTATAGGGGAAGTAAACACTCTTCACGCCCCTCTCTACTTCACTAGATCACGGCGAAGAGAGAGAGAAGAAGTAAACACTCTTCACGCCCCTCTCTACTTCACTAGATCACGGCGAAGAGAGAGAGAAGAAGTAAACACTTCACTCCCCTCTACTTCACTAGATCACGGCGAAGAGAGAGAGAAGAAGTAAACACTCTTCACGCCCCTCTCTACTTCACTAGATCACGGCGAAGAGAGAGAAGAAGTAAACACTCTTCACGCCCCTCTCTACTTCACTAGATCACGGCGAAGAGAGAGAGAAGAAGTAAACACTCTTCACGCCCCTCTCTACTTCACTAGATCACGGCGAGGAGAGAGAGAGAAGAAGTAAACACTCTTCACGCCCCTCTCTACTTCACTAGATCACGGCGAAGAGAGAGAGAAGAAGTAAACAATCTTCACGCCCCTCTACTTCACTAGATCACGGCGAAGAGAGAGAGAAGAAGGAAACCCTCATTATATTTATCATCATTTCACATCTGCTGTTTTTGAAGCAATATACCATGAGGTCATAAAGTGTATTACAACTGTGCATCAATTCAATTGATTTGCGGCTGGAGTAACTAATTCCCTGAGTACATTTTAGAAAAACAAGCAGTGAGCCTTGAAATTGCAATTCCATAAAGGCTTTAAATTACTGAGTACAGAATCAAGAACTTGCCCGATGTGCCTTGCATGGTGGTTGTGTTATAGAGAGTGACAGTGCTCCCTGAGATTGAGTCAATAAAAATGGAGATGGGTGAGCAATATACTCAAACAAGGAGAGAGAGGAGAGAAAGGAAATGAAGTTGGGCTGGCTACGTGACGAGGAGGAACGACAAGCTCAGCATCTCCCCTTCATCTCTTTTCACCCTTTTACCTGTGAGAATGCCTTTGAGAGGACACTTCCTCTCTCTTTCTCCTCCTCTCTCTTCACCTCTCTTTCTCCACCTCTCTCTTTCTCCTCCTCTCTCTTCGCCTCTCTCTTTCTCCTCCTCTCTCTCTCCATATA
This sequence comes from Oncorhynchus nerka, assembly GCF_034236695.1. Lineage (NCBI taxonomy): Eukaryota > Metazoa > Chordata > Actinopteri > Salmoniformes > Salmonidae > Oncorhynchus > Oncorhynchus nerka. The sequence goes on from NC_088407.1 coordinate 67,665,205, forward strand.
TCTCTTTCTTTACATCTCTCACCCACCAATTCATCTCTCTCTCTCTCTGAGCCTCTCATCCCTTCTTCCCAGAGGTGGAGTCGGTGGATGGATGCCAACGTTGCACGCTCCATGCCAAGCCTCCTCAATCAGACACAGTTAAAGTGATATGCATCTCATCATTAGGGTGGATTTGTACTGCCATTTTCTGGGTGGGAGGCCAATCCACCCCACCTTCCCTCTTATCCCTCCATCTCCATATTGGGAATTCTTTCCCCCTCCCTCTTTAAACACCTGCTATGAAGTTGTTGGTATCGTGATAAGGGTGGACTGCATGGGAACAGTGATCGCTCAACACATAGTCAAGTCTCTCATTTTCTTTTTTTTATTTGCGACATCCCACCTTACCAGGATGTTTAACAGCATTTAGGACTAGATTAATATTTCATGTCATACTTTCCAGCCTCTCGCGCCAACTCCCTCCTCTCTCTTCCTCTCTCCCCCCACCCCTCCCTCCCGCTCTCTCTCCATCGAGCTCTCTCCGAAGTCATTTGGGACCGAGTTGAACAAGATTCTCATATCAGGTAAATGAATATCTTTATCGCTGAGGCAGGAGAAGGGCTGCTGGGAGAGCTGGGGAGAGTAATCACACAGAGCAAACAGGCATGGGGAAACAGAGAGGCTCTCTTTAATAACAACCACCTCTTACTCTCACACAGAGAGCCAGGGAGAGAGAGGGTGTAGGCTTACTGTAGGGATGCTTCAGGATCACTGGCCTCGCTATGGTTTTGCAATTACCTTTAACCTTTAGTGAGACTGTGTGGTATAAAGGCATAAGCAGATGTTCTTGGACTGACCTGCTAGTAGTAGACAGTCAATGAATAATCATGTTGTTCTACAATTTCATTCACTTTCACACAGACTCTTTCACTCTATAGCAATGGTGGCTTTACAAACAAGACAATATACCTTGTTGATTTGCATTTTGCAATAATATTTCATGAATACATTTTTGCCCCGGCTGTGAACACACCTGAGATACTCAGAGAGGTTGTGGTTTAAGTGAACTGACTGTCAGTTTGACCGTGACACATTGATGACTACATGTATGTGTGGATTCCTAGAAAACCACAAGTGGAAGGGGACTTCGTCATCCTATTTTTTCACTTTTGTCCATAACAATTTAAGATAGACTAGAGTGTTTCTGTAGAATTAGACAGACCCAGAGAGCTAATTCCCATCATTTCTCATCAGGCAGTATGTAAAACAAAAGCACTCAGTTCACGTTATTAAAATACCCAATAACAGTTGATTTAATGGCTATAAAATGTGTTAATTAGAGGGTCATATTTAAGAAATATTGAAAGTATACCTAAAAGTGTCACTTTTATTGTGAAGGAACAGGATAATATAATCTAAAAAGGGTGTGATTATATCCAAGATTTGTCCTCCAGCATTATCTAGGAGAGCTCGTAAAGAGCTGACATTTAATATGATGCTTTCAGTCAGTTTAATTGAATTTTAATTGCCACTTTGGGCAGAAGGTTTAGATCTGATCAATAAAATATTAAAGATTTGGTGCTTTGGCGTGGAGCAGTCTCCGGTTGCCTGGTGCAATGCATCCTGGGAAGGGGTATAGACTAAAATGTGTGTTTATGCGGATGTTGGGGAGCCAATATCTCCCTGTTTTCTCTGAGTTTTTCCAACATGTCCTATGTGGATAAATAACACAGGGAGAACAAGCAAGGAAAGTGCAGATTCCATTAATTACATTGGTGTGGAAGAGAAGAGAAGAATGGTCGGTCACCTTCAGAGGAGAGGCCTTTAATGTGCCAGAGCTATAAACATTTTAAAATGTCACACCTCGGGAAGACAGCGTCAGGCCAGAGCCAGGCCGGTAAATCAGAGGTGAAGAAAGACCAGGCAAGAAAAGATGGCTCTTTGCTATTTTAGAAATAATTACTAATACAAAAAGGGTAATGAATGATGCCATAAATTACATTAAAAATGTCCATTAGGAGGGGATTAGTTTATAAAACTCGATGCTGGCCCTTGAAGATTACCCTCCCAGAATATTGCCTATCTTTCTGCCGCCGTAACTCACGGAAATAAAAACCATGTATGCATAATACTACTAAACCTGCTGATTAATGCTATATTAATAGATTTTGCTGTACCGCTTTGAGGGAGGAAATGCTCCTCTATAGCGACCATGTGTGCATCACAAATATATGAATTCTCTGACAAGTAGATGCTCAGTAAATAGAGTAAATAGAAGACCTTAAAACAAGGGCATGGCCATAAACAGGATGTCATATTACCATACTACAGATGTGTAAGAAGGCCCTCAGCATATGGGTTGGTAAACCTATACACGGTAAAGGCAATGACAGTGATTATATTAAGGGATAGGGAAGTAGGTGCTGTTATGCTCGTAGTGTTAATTCATCACTGCCCTCCAACCCCCCTGTGTTGATATGGCCATGCTACATGACCTAGACAGGCTGCATTCCTTAAAACATGCTGGCATATGATATCAAAAGACCTCAGTGTCGAGACAAAATAAAAGCATGAAGGACGACATAAAAACCAACCAAAAAACAAAACCCTCTTCACACTCTACACACACGTACGTTGTAATATTGTTGTATGGTGTTTTTTTGTGTGTTTTTTTTAAACATTTTTGTATTGTAGATATTTGGTGGTGTAATACTTGTATATGATGTACTGTTGTATCTTTTGTTTTATGTGTGATTTAAGTGCCTTAATGTGTTTGGACCCCAGGAAGAGTAGCTTCTGTCTTGACAGTGGCTAATGGGGATCACTAATAAATACAAACACACAATCGTTCGAGAGGAGCAGGTGCACCCAAGCCACATGGCCTTATGGGTACAGATCTTGGCCAGTGTATTCCACCATGCACAGAGAGCTGTAAATCTGTGGAGACTTTGGTTCGAATGTGTTGCACGGATGAGAGGAATTCAGACTCCTTCCCTTTGGAGAGTGAGCCCTGGATGCCAGTGAGAAATGACATGGCCCATCCTCTAAGACTCATAAAAGTCTAAATTAAATATAAAATGGAACCACTGATGGATGAAGTCCCACAATGAATCCCCTAGCCAGCCCCCTGCCCTCTCCACAGACAGGTGCTGCTCACATGACTGGAGTCTCAGACAACTTTGTTAGCAAGACCGTTTCATGGTTCAAAGTACAATGTGAAAGTAGAATCAAGTAGGTACGGAATTCTAACACACCCAGACCAGAACTAGCCATTTGATCATTACAGATGATCTGACACTGCTTCTGCCTCCTACATGTTCATGTACTATTAAACGTCAGACATGCAGACGTTGAAGGCTCAATTGAGAACATAATCAATCGCTCCCTATCTCAGTCTGCTGTCCCCACATGCTTCAAGATGGCCACCATTGTTCCTGTACCTAATAAGAAGGCAAAGATAACTGAACTAAATTACTATCGCCCCGTAGCACTCACTTCAGGCATCATGAAGTGCTTTGAGAGACTAGACAAGGATCATATCACCTCCACCCTAGACCCACTTTAGTTTGCGTACCGCCCCAACAGGTCCACAGATGATGCAATCGCCATCACACTGCCCTATCCCATCTGGACAAGAGGAATACCCATGAAGAATGCTGTTCATTGACTACAGCTCAGCATTCAACACCATAGTACCCCCCAAGCTCATCATCAATCTGAAGACCCTGGGTCTTAACCCCGCTCTGTGCAATTGGGCCTTGACCTTTCTGACGGGCCGCCTCCAGGTGGTGAAGGTAGGAAGCAACATCTCCACTTCGCTTATCCTCAACACTAGGGACCCACAAGGGTGCGTGCTCAGCCCCCTCCTGTACTCCCTGTTCACCCATGACTGCGTGGCCATGCACGCCTCCAACTCAATCATCAAGTTTGAAGACGACCCAAAGGTAGTGGGCTTGATGACCAACAACGATGACAGCCTACAGGGAGGAGTGTGGCGTCAGGAAAACAACCTCACACTCAACGTCAACTAAACAAAAGAGATGATCATGGACTTCAGGAAACAGCAGAGGGAGCATCCCCCTATCCACATCGACCAGACAGTAGTGGAGAAGGTGGAACATTTTAAGTTCCTCTGCGTACACATCATGGACAAACTGAAATGGTCCACCAACACAGACAGCGTGGTGAAGAAGGCGGAACGGCTCCTATTCAACCTCAGGAGGATAAAGAAATTTGGCTTGTCACCTGAAACCTTCACAAACTTTTACAATGTACAATCGAGAGCATCCTGTCAGGCTGTATCACCACCTGGTATGGCAACTGCACCATCCTCAACCGTAAGGCTCTCCAGAGGGTGGTGCGGTCTGCATAACGCATCACCGGGGACAAACTACCTGCCCTCCAGGACAACTACAGCACCCAATGTCACAGGAAGGCCAAAAAGATCATCAAGGACAACAACCATCCAAGCCACTGTCTGTTCACCCCTCTATCATCCTGAAGGTGAGGTCAGTACAGGTGCATCAAAGCTGGGACTGAGAGACTGAAAAACAGCTTCTTTCTCAAGGCCATCAGACTGTAAACAGCCATCACCAACATAGAGAGGCTGCAAACATACAGACCCAAATCACTGGCCACTTTAATACATTGATTTAATAAAGGTATCACCAGTCACTTTAAATTATGCCACTTTAATAATGTTTACATATCCTACATTACTCATCTCATATGTATATACTGTATTTCATACCATCTACTGGTAACAGTAGAGCTCCATTTTTATGGACCGGTCTGCCTACCCATGTCAGAGACGCAAACTCGGTCTCAACCTTTAAGCCTTTTCAGTGGGTCATATGATTGAGTGTAGTCTGGCCCAGGAGTGGGAAGGTGAACGGAAAGGCTCTGGAGCAACGAACCGCTGTCTCTGTCTGGCCGGTTCCCCTCTTTCCACTGGGATTCTCTGCCTCTAACCCTATTACAGGGGCTGAGTCACTGGCTTACTGGGGCTCTCTCATATCGTCCCTGGGAGGGGTGCGTCACCTGAGTGGGTTGAGTCAGTGATGTGATCATCCTGTCTGGGTTGACGCCCCCCCCCCCCCCCCTTGGGTTGTGTCGTGGCGGAGATCTTTGTGGGCTATACTCAGCCTTGTCTCAGGATGGTAAGTTGGTGGTTGAAGATATCCCTCTAGTGGTGTGGGGGCTGTGCTTTGGCAAAGTGGGTGGGGTTATATCCTTCCTATTTGGCCCTGTCCGGGGGTGTCCTCAGATGGGGCCACAGTGTCTCCTGACCCCTCCTGTCTCAGCCTCCAGTATTTATGCTGCAGTAGTTTATGTGTCGGGGGGCTAGGGTCAGTTTGTTATATCTGGAGTACTTCTCCTGTCCTATTCGGTGTCCTGTGTGAATTTAAGTGTGCTTTCTCTAATTCTCTCTTTCTCTCTTTCTTTCTCTCTCTCGGAGGACCTGAGCCCTAGGACCATGCCTCAGGACTACCTGACATGATGACTCCTTGCTGTCCCCAGTCCACCTGGCCGTGCTGCTGCTCCAGTTTCAACTGTTCTGCCTTATTATTATTATTGGACCATGCTGGTCATTTATGAACATTTGAACATCTTGGCCATGTTCTGTTATAATCTCCACCCGGCACAGCCAGAAGAGGACTGGCCACCCCACATAGCCTGGTTCCTCTATAGGTTTCTTCCTAGGTTTTGGCCTTTCTAGGGAGTTTTTCCTAGCCACCGTGCTTCTACACCTGCATTCCTTGCTGTTTGGGGTTTTAGGCTGGGTTTCTGTACAGCACTTTGAGATATCAGCTGATGTACGAAGGGCTATATAAATACATTTGATTTGATTTGATTCGATCTACTGCATCTTGCCTATGCCGCACGGCCATCGCTCACCATTATATTTATATGTACATATTCTTATTCCATCCCATTACACTTGTGTGTATAAGGTAGTAATTGTGAATTTGTTAGACTACTTATTTGATATTAATCAAATTTCAAATCAAATTTTTTCAAATCAAATTTATTTATAAAGCCCTTCGTACATCAGCTGAAATCTCAAAGTGGTGTATGTAAACTCCCGACTTCAACTGTATGTGTATGTAAACTCCCGACTTTCACTGTATGTGTATGTAAACTCCCGACTTCAACTGTATGTGTATGTAAACTTCCGACTTCAACTGTATGTGTATGTAAACTGAAGATTCCTCAACTTTTAGTGGAAGAAGTACAACGGCAAAGCTTTTGCTGTCACACTCCAACACAGCAGTGGTAGATGGCGCTTATACCATCTTCTCCACAATGGCCGCTGTAGCTACCGCTAGGCTAAAACTGTACATTATGAATCATCAATCGTTTCCCTGCTTTGTATTATCCCTAAGAAAATCCCAATGTGGGCCTGAGCCTCTGGCTTATGGTCACACCATCAATCACCAGACGACCCTCTAACTGGCAGATAGAAGGAGTGGATAAGCAGTAAAAGATGGCCTTAAGATTAATCCTCTACTTCTTCTTCGCAACACTTCCGAATCCGAATGAAATAAAACACCCCCCACCCTTGCCTTAATCAAAAATGTTTTATAATTCTTCCCAACTCTGTGAAATGGGATATTCTCATTCTTCTGCTCGCTCTGTGAAATGACTTTGGGGGATGAGGAGAAAAGGGAACTGCTCTTCTTGCCTTTGTTCTGTAACAAGTGAGAACATTTTAGGGAAGTCAGTAGTAGCCTATCATTACATGAATTATCTTGTCCTACGTGGAGAGTACTACAGTATCTCGATGCAGCACAAGGCCCTAGAATGGGGTTACGAGTCTCCACGAACCACTATACCTCCCACATCACTCTGGCATTTGACAATTGGGATAATGGCAGAAAAGAAGAGAGAAAGTCAAACAAAACAAAGCATGCAAAATGCTGTTGAAGAGTGAAAGCAAGCAAGGTCAGAGAAGAGAGTAGAACCTTGCCTCCAACCAGTGGCGTTTCTAGCTTGTATGTTGTATGGCTCCCTGGTCGAACCCCCCCTTCAGCACCCCCCCCCCCCCCCTCCCCAAGCACCATTCTGCACTAACTGTCATTTTTACTCAGACATTTGGAACAACACAAATGAATAACAATATAATTTGAAACTATATAAATATAAATATATATACAAAAATAAGACTCATAAATATCAAAAAGAAGTAACAAAGTCATATAGAAACAAATTGTACTATTAAAATACAAATAAAAAAAGAGAATCAAATTATTACACTGTTACCCTATTGCTAATAAAAATAAAATAAAAATGGCACAAATCCTATATCACACAAATATACAACTAGAATAACACAAAGAAGAAGCCTGCCTAGCTCAAAAACTAGAATTAGGGCGCCCACTCCGACAAGGTTAATTGACCCACAGTCCCACACGGTGACATTGACATGATGTGCAAATGAGTGATAGAAAACCGATCGCGCAAATGTCACCATTCGGAATAATATAATATTTTGTTTGTTTTTGTGCGTGCGCCCCTATGCCGCCCCCGACAAGATGTCGCCCTGGGCGACTGCCCATGTCGCCTATGCCTAAATCCACCACTGCCTCCAACAAAGCTACAGAGTGATCTTTTGCAAAACTTTCCAAGTATTTCGCTCGCCTGAGATAACATATTTTCTTCAACAAGGAGCTATGGACTGGAGTGGAGGTGTGACGTGATTTGGTTCTCAGTGAGGTCACAGGTATAGCAAGTGATCTGTGATGGCGTGAAAGTGATCTGAGTGTTAACAAAGCTAGCCCGTCTTGATGAAGTGAGGCTACAGCTCTGCCCACTGCATCCCTAGTGCACTTAGCAGAGGGCTGTGAGTGTGTTTTCGCTGAGGCGTTAATGAACGGAGGGCTTTGTGGGCTTAATGAGAGTGTGTGTATATTGAGACCGTCACCTGCGAGGATAACGAGAGTTCACAATTCAATTCAAGCTTCTCCGCCTGTGGTCGCGAAAGTGCGTGTGTGCTTTCGTCTTACAAAACAGTAACGGACATACAGATGCTGCTCTCCCGTTTCAATGACACAGTATAACTGACACTGTCACTCTGTCTCTGCCGGCTGTGTTTGACCCTCTAATCAGCTGCAACAGTGAAACAAGAGTCCTGATGTGCTCCAGCTAGATCTCCAGCAAACAGTGTTGAAGTACATACAGCACTGGCTTTCCAAACCCACAGCACCTCATTTGAAAGTAGCCAAAAAGACAAAGCCTCCTCTCTTTGGGTGAGAGCGTGAGGAGGTGTGGGTGGTTAGATCAATAATTGTGTGGTCCGCTGAGAGGACGAGGAAGTCATGGCAGCTTCTTCCCGAGACATGCCGACGAAGGTCTCTCTCGCTCTCTCACCTAAATTGGCAGCTGGCAGGCAAATGAATGCAGTGCGAAGAGAGCCTGCAGAAGTACAGGGTCCTGCTGTTCAGGCAACAAAGCAGCTCCATGCGAGACATCTGCTGTTCAGTCATCAGAATACATTTTGTCACGTGCTCTCTCTCTCTCTCTCTCTCTCTCTCTCTCTCTCTCTCTCTCTCTCGAACACACACAAACACACACACATATAGACCCAGCAACATCCATTCTGTCAATTGGGAGCTATCGGGCTTAATTCCATCTCATCTTTTTGCCCCTTCGTTGTCACCGTAGTCCCTCCCTTCTTCTTTGCTTCCTTTGTTTAAACAGTTTAGGCCTGGCAGATAACCCTAGAGTGCTTCCTATCTGGTCTGAAACGCGTGAACCCTGTGTGGATGATCACAAGAAGGCCCGGGGAAACGGCAAGCGGAATCTTACTGAGCGAGGCTCGACACTGGGAAAAGTAAATTGAGCTTACCACCATGATAAATTAACCCAATGAAGGCAATTGTTCTGTGGCATGCTAGCTTGGGTTGGCGCCAGATGGTCAATTCTTACAGTAACACTTGAATTTTGTTCCCAAGTTTACTACTGATGAGGGCTGCTAATGCATGTAGGAGGTGACTTCTTAGAAGAAAATATAGTTATTTGTTGTTTAGTCTTTGCAATGCATAAATGTTTTTTTGTTTGTGGTAGAAATCCTTTCTCAAAATAAAAATCCATTACCGAAGGATAGAAAACGTATCTCTTGTACACCCGTGTAAACAGTCATGTTTTATCAGAAACTCAGAGCTTCGCCTTACTCCCTGATCAAAACCTGAAAACCAGGCCTCAATGGATACCCCCAAGTACCCAAAAGGAGCTTAAACTCCAACCTCACTGCTGAGTAAAACAAGCAACTGCTGAGAAATGATATGATAGGGTGTGTGGGGACAGCCATGTGTCGTTTCCCGTTCGAACTCACGATATCCAGTGTTTATGCTAACACTTAATCCCTGTAAAGTGTGTCATTTGGTTAGCACGCTCTTCACTCTCCCAGTGGTGTAGTCTGGCTGGCTGGTGTGAGGTCTAAACAGCCAGGGACCATAGGAACCCCTGGTGTTGGATGTCAATGAGATCCTTTCCTCTCTGATAGACGTCTTCAGATGTTCAAGTAGTGAGCTAGCGCGGTATACTCTCTTTCTGCCGTGACCCCTGTCCTGTTTACACCGTAATGTCACCACATTGACTCCTCTCACCTGGGGCCTTGACACATCTGTGCCTACCTCCCTCATTCATCTCTGTCGCCCTCTACAGTATCTCCTCTCTCAAACTCTCTGCCTATCTCTCCCGGTCTCTCGCTTTCCCTCCATCTCCATCTCCTTTCTCAACCTTTCTCGCTCTGTATCCCCATCACCTCTCTCTTTTTACTTCTCTCTACTGTACATTTTTACTGTTACTGTTACTGTTCTAATTACGTTGGTAACCCGTTAATAATAGCAATAAGGCACTTCTGGGGTTCGTAGTATATGGCCAACACGGCTAAGGGCTATTGGGTCTTGGGTCTTATTGCTTATCTACTGTAGTAGTACGTGGGTATGTGGTGACAGTATTGTGTGATTTCTTTGATCTGTCACATGGGGTGAAGCATGTTCAAACAGCAACTCTTCTCATTACCAAACCCTGAGTGGGAGGTGTGACCAAATTGTGACCATGTGTTGACCAGGCGTTCTGCTTCACCACAGCTGTATTCCGACGCCAGTGACCTCCCAGTCTGACTGTGCGATGTACGATTTGACATTTGTAACATTGCATGCAGCAGAGATATACATCTCCAGCCCTAGGAATCTGTTTTACATTATTACTTATTCTTTTTGACCCCTTTTTCTCCCCAATTTCATGGTATCTAATTGGTTGTTACAGTCTTGTCCCATCGCTGCAACTCCCGTACAGACTCAGGAGAGGCAAAGGTCAAGAACCATGCGTCCTCTGAAACACGACCCTGCCAAGCCGCACTGCTTCTTGACACACTGCTCGCTTAACCCGGAAGCCAGCTGCACCAATGTGTCGGAGGAAACACCTTACAACTGGTGACCGTGTCAGCGTGCACTGCGCCTGGTCCACCACAGGAGTTGCTAGAGCGCGATGGGACATTGACATCCCGGCCAGCCAAACCTTCTCCTAACACAGACGACACTGGGCCAATTGTGCGCCGCCTCATGGGTCTCCCGGTCGCGGACGGCTGCGACACAGTCCGGGATTGAACCCGGATCTGGGTGCCTAAGACCTCTGCGCCACTCGAGAGGCCCCACCCTAGGATTCTAATACATAGGGCCTTGCATGTGGATCACCTCACACAGTAGGGAAAACTGTTGTGAATGTGAAGATCTATCTGCGACTGGATTCATATTGACTCTTACCTTGTTGGGTCTTGGGTAATATGCCCTCACATAAACATGGACATACATACATACATACATACATACATACATACATACATACATACATACATACATACATACATACGTACACACACATGTACAAGAATGAACGCAAGTGCACACACACACACACACACACACACACACACACACACACACACACACACACACACACACACACACACACACACACACACACACACACACACACACACAAATCATTAAACCCAGTGCAGTGCTACCCAGTGTGTTTGACAGGAAGAGGAACAGTGCAGAAATTTCCCCCTGCAGGTATCCATTCAAACTCTCATTGGGAGAAAGCCTCTCTCGTTAATGCCCTTGTTACGGCTCCAGGGGGAACCGCTAATTAGAGCCACAAGAACGGCTGGAGAATGAGTCGATTACACCTGTGGACTTCTAGCCTTAAAATACCTGGCATTTCTGCAAACTCCCACACATTTCCGCCTTCCTAGCCTGACTCACTCACGACAAGGGAGATCTCTTCAAGGGAAAAACAGTACAAGGAAAAGAAAGAAATGAAGGACAGAAAGTGTCAGCCATTTGAAAGGCTTTATGAAAATGATCATCCAATTAGCAACTATGATCAAATCAGGCAGGAACCCTCTCTGGAAACCTGGGTAATTTTTTCTCTGCCTGCCCTGTGTGTGGTGTAATTTCACTGACCTCAAATGAACTCATGATAGGAAATTCAGTTTGTTTTCTCATCACTGGTAGTTATACTAATACATTGGAAATGCCTCGTACAAAATGCATGAGCTATCCAAGGCGCCTCATTAACGTGATGTAATTTTTGGCAGAATATGTATCAAACCTATTATCACCACGGTTACTCCGTTCTCAAACCCCCTCAACGTCGCTTTCCGATGGTAAAGAGACGTACAAATAATATCAATGTTTACCCTTCATTCTATCAACACATGCTTTCCTGTTCATTTACTTTCTTATTGGTTGAGCCAACCTTGTTATGAATGAAGAAAGCAACAACGTAGGAACATATACTGTAGCGATGTGTCTTCACTACATCACCTAAAACCACCTCTTCCTTGGCTGTGTTGTGCAGAGTAAAGAACAAAGACAAGACAATAAAGCAAAAAGCCAAAGAGACAAAAACTAAAAGCCCAACTCAAATTTTGAGAGTAGACCGAAGAATATCGAAATAGAGTTCCGTCTATAACTTGCGAAACAAATCCAAGACTGATCTGATAGTATTTATGTCCGTTAATTTAACTGCTGGATAGGGGCCTTTGTTGAAACATGAGTTAGTTCCAGCATTTAACCTTACAGCACTAATTTATGCTCCATGGCATAGGACACTCCATCATCCCCTCTTTGGGGAGAGACACTCATCTCATTAGCCAGGATTTAATGAAATGCAAGGGTACACTTCTTAGTTTCAGAGATTACTGAAGCAAAAATCAGGTGTAAATCTCAGGCTGCTCCGTGACTTCATAAATTGTTCCAGGGATAAGGAGGGATAGGGAGCAGAGATGAGGAGCTAGAGGGAGATCGAGAACCAGGAGAGTTATAGGGACAGAGGAAGGAAGAAAATAAGTAAGGGATAAATGCTGACGTTCTGTATATTACCTTGGAAATAATGGACGATACAGCGGAGTTTATTTTTCCAAGGTAATGTATAGAACGAAGGCGTTTATCCCGCTTATACCACAGTTGCCAAAGAAAACCATATGAAAGAACACATTCACCATTAGAAGTAGATATCTTTCATTTTTATGTGAATTCAAACGTTCTCATCTTTTGGTTGCTAAAGACACAAACTAGTTGTTCGTTCTTTATGTTCCATTGCCAGGCTCAGTGGTAATGTCCTTATGCTTTGCTTGCTGATAGCTATCGAACTAGCTACGGCTACACAATCAAAACTTCTGCAGCCAGAACAACAGCAAAGTAGCTGTTTTCTATTGATATTTACTTGGATACATCCATAGTAATGAGCTGATGATGCCCGATTTTGCCAGGCATAGCTAGAAAAGTTGGCCGTCTCATCAGGACACTCGTCAACACTGACTGTTAATTATGGGGAGATCACATTGCATATCAAAACAGTAGACTAGAAGCTAGTTAAATAGTTTGTTGCTCGCAGACTTCTCAATCGAATTCAAAGATATCAGTTTCTGAAAACAGCTGGTCAAACTAGAACCGTGGAAGGATTTGACAGCATTAGCGTCAGAGAGGACAGGAGAAATTCATGTTCATCACTCACCATGTTAGGTCATCAGTTGTTCCAAAAAAAGATTAATGCTAGCTAGCTACGTTTTTTCCCCCTTTGGACCTGCGTTTACAATGTATCCAATGTCAGTTTGTGTGGTTGTTTAGCAAGTATGGTCAGCATGTGTAGGTGCAAATTGAGCCATGATTGCAAGTTGTTCCGATATCTTTTCCAACTGTCCCATTATCTGGTTTTGATGTCCATTCTTGAATAACCATCTAGCCAATCAGAAATAAGTATTCAACAATGAAGTGGTAACTTCAGTTATACCACACAAAGTTTATATATCTTAGAATATCAAGTCCTGTGTGAATATTGCCAAAGTTTGTCAATCTTAAACCGTTTATACCAAGCAAAGCACAGACTGCTGTATTTCTACAAAAAAATGTGGTCTTAATAATTGATCTGAACATCTGCAATTTCAGTTCATACAAGAGCGTGTCACTGCATGCGAGTTTGTCCCCAGACAACAATAACAGCATAAACAGCCCCCTAAACCAAGCAAACAGTAATCCTCAATCTGGAGATATCTGTGATGACATCACTGTGCCCATGCATCTTAAATATCCTCTTGACTACTATTCTAAACTCCCACAACTGCGCTAGCCCCGAGCCAAACAGTCATATTTGGTGAATACTTATTAGTGTATATAGGGGAGGGAGAATATGGAGAAAGCAGGATAGATCTGAGTCTAGTTTTAGAGAATGTACATGTTCATTACTGGTGGTGACTGATGCTGCAAGAGGAAAGGGGAGGAGGACCCACCAGAAGAGAAAACCAGCCCGTCGCCGGCAGCACAACACAGACCATTAACACTATCATTTACATAAAATGACTTACATACTGCTGCAGTAATTTCATTTGTTTGACCAGTACAGCGCAACTGTGAGGAATAGATTTCCAGAGGCAGACGAGGGAGCGCTGCTTACTCTTCCACATGGCTAATTCTTTTAAAGACGGTTACAGGGAGAAAATGAACAACAGACATATAATAAAACCTTGATTTCATTTACGAGCCTCTTCCCTCATCTCCCACAGCCACCCTCTCACTCTCACCGACACGCGCTCTCACCGACACGCACACTCACCGACACGCACACTCACTGCCACGCACACTCACCGACACACACACTCACTGCCACGCACACTCACCGACACGCACACTCACCGCCACGCACACTCACCGCCACATGCTCTCACCGCCACGCACACTCACCGCCACGCACACTCACCGACACGCACACTCACCGACACGCACACTCACCGCCACGCACACTCACCGACACGCACACTCACCGCCACGCACACTCACCGACACGCTCACTCACTGCCACGCACACTCACTGCCAAGCACACTCACCGACACGCACACTCACCGCCACGCACACTCACCGACACTCACCGCCACGCACACTCACCGCCACGCGCTCTCCCCGACACGCATACTCACCGCCACGCGCTCTCCCTGACACGTGCACTCACCGACACGCACTCTCACCGCCACGTACACTCACCGCCACGCGCTCTCACCGACACGTACACTCACCGCCACGCGCTCTCACCGACACGTACACTCACTGCCACGCGCTCTCCCTGACACGTGCTCTCACCGACACGCGCTCTCACCGCCACGTGCTCTCACCGACACGCACTCTCACCGACACGCGCTCTCACCGCCACGCGCTCTCACCGCCACGCGCTCACACCGACACGCGCTCTCACCGCCACGCGCTCACACCGCCACGCGCTCACACCGCCACGCGCTCTCACCGCCACGCGCTCTCACCGACACGCACTCTCACCGCCACCTACACTCACCGACACGCACTCTCACCGCCACGTACACTCACCGACACGCACACTCACCGCCACCTACACTCACCGACACGCGCTCTCACCGCCACGTACACTCACCGACACGCACTCTCACCGCCACGCGCTCTCACCGCCACGCGCTCTCACCGACACGCACTCTCACCGCCACGCACACTCACCGACACGCACACTCACCGACACGCACACTCACCGACACTCGCTCTCACCGCCACGTACACTCACCGACACGCGCACTTACCCCCACGTACACTCACCGCCACGTGCACTCACCGACACGCACTCTCACCGCCACGTACACTCACCGCCACGTGCACTCACCAACACGCGCACTCACCGACAAGCGCTCTCACCGCCACGCGCTCTCACCGCCACGCGCTCTCACCGACACACGCTCTCATCAGCGCACGCTCTCACCGACACACGCTCTCATCAGCGCACGCTCTCACCGACACACGCTCTCATCAGCGCATGCTCTCACCGACACACGCTCTCATCAGCGCATGCTCTCACCGACACACGCTCTTATCAGCGCATGCTCTCACTGACACACGCTCTCATCAGCGCATGCTCTCACCGACACACGCTCTCATCAGCGCATGCTCTCACCGACACACGCTCTCATCAGCGCATGCTCTCACCGACACACGCTCTCATCAGCGCATGCTCTCACCGACACACGCTCTCATCAGCGCATGCTCTCACTGACACACGCTCTCATCAGCGCATGCTCTCACCGACACACGCACTCACCGACACGTGTGCACGTACACTGACAAGTGTACAGTGTAGGGTATATGACATATTACTATGTTTTGTGAATCATAATTATGAATAAATGTAGTGCTTCCTCATAGGAAGATGCTTCATCTTAAATTAATCATTTTTCCTCATTTTAAGGTCCAGGAGTTGAATTGCATTGAGTTTTACCTGTCATAAGAAGATATGACTATTCTTGGTTGACATGATCAAATTGTGAAAGTTTCCTAGTGATTTTGCCACATAGCAGGACACTTGTTATTCAGGACACTTGTTTAACAAGGTTCATGTCTGTTCCTGCAATCAACATCCTGTCAGACACGTGCCTCTGTCAACAGGGCACTCTCTCTTTCTCTTTCTTTGCCATTTTCTCTCTCTCTCTCCCTCTCCTCCCCCCTCCAGTCTCTTTATTTTCTAATCATTACTCTTTCTCTGGATTCCAGGCTAATGCGAGGGAGCGACACATACATGTAATAAATACAAGATGGATGGTGAAAGTACAATATATACCTACGAAATAAGGAAATGTGAGAGTAAATATTTTCTTCCCCTCACACAGTATCCTTGGTTGGACCTTTGAATTTCCAAGAGAATGAAAGCAGGTCTTATTCAGCATGCAGGCAGGGCTGAGAGCTGGTCTGACAGGTGAGCTGTCACCCTCTTATCTCCCATGCAGCACCAGTCTTTAGCTTCCCTTCGCTCTGCTCTCCCTCACAAGACCCGACTGTCACCCTGATGGAAAAAATACCCAGCACCACAAGAGAAAATAAATTAATGTCATACTCACCCCACCACCACAATCTTTTTTCTTTATTTTCTTTAGATGTTGACATAATATTTTATATCGTTTCTGTGAAAAAAAGTGTTTTTTAGTATTGTCATTAGAAATATGAAAGTTTGGGGGGGAAAAGGGAGGGAACGTGAATGGGAACCAGGACATTTGGGTGAGAGGAACAAGGGGAGAAATTGATTGGAAGGATGTGATCATTTAAAATAGTCTGCTAATGTGTATTATCGAGTAATTAATGTAAATTAGATGGTGCTAAAGGACCTGAAGTTGACGACTTGTGATTTCCCTGTTAAAAAAACAAGAAAATCTGAAGGAGAAAAATGTTCTGGACCCTAAAGAAGGATTTCTCAGCTGGCCATACATGAGGCATATGGTAAAACACCTGCATTTCCAAACATGTACAGTAGAACATTGTCACTTTGCCAAATATCATGCTCATCAATTGCAATACTCTTTCACATCGTGATACAGCATTCTCATACCGAAACTGTGGAAATATTTTTTAGCTTTGCTATTCCTTAGTGTCACGAGTAACTCGGAGTGGAAGTTAGGAGTCAGGCGCAGAGAGCAGAGGGTTCAATAATAGATTATTTATTTCTCCGGCACAAAAACGGTCACGCCAAACACAGGTCGCAGAAACACTGACCAGCCCAAACACACAGGGCAAAACGATCCGGAGAACAAAAATACATCCACAACTGACAGCGAACACAAAATAATCCCGCACAAACCTAAGCGGGCCTAACAGGCTTAAATAGACCAGAAATCAAGATACACAAAAGAAACAGGTGCAACTAATAAGACTAAACCAACAGAAAAGGGAAAAGGGATCGGTGGCGGCTAGTAGACCGGCGACGACGACCGCCGAGCACCGCCCGAACAGGAAGGGGAGCCACCTTCGGTGGGAGTCGTGACACTTAGGGTGCTTGTTTAGTTTAGGGTGCTTTTTAGTTCAGTTTGTGTCATTCTTTTACTTTTTTATCTTCTGTTTGTTGTGTACTAAATATTTCCGCTTTTTTTAATCGTTTAAAAAACACTTTTTTCCCTGTAAAGCACATTGTGATGCAGTCAATGTATGAAAGGAGCTGTATAAATAAAGCTTGATTTGATGGTTTGATACAATTATTCACACCACAGAGATACCTGAACTGATCAAACCTAGTGGAACCCCATTTAATCTATTTGTTTTGAAACAGAAAGAGAGAGCAACATGGTACAAGAACATTTTAAGGCGAAGCCTCCGATGTTGCCTGAAGTCCCAATGAACAGAAAGTTTAGTGTGCGTGTGTGTGTGTGTAGTCTTGCATTTGATCTTGCACTAGGAGCGTTGCACTAGGAGCGTTGAGCGAGTATCCTTCCACTCCAGCTGCTTAAAAAGGCTGTCTGGCCTGCGAGGAGAGCTCCTTATGGCCTCCAGCCCTGTTATCAGAAACATCAAGTTGAATATTAATGGTCTGGCCCGAGACAAATACCATTAAACTTGACTCCCCATTATTCCCTGTCCTCACTTCCCCACCACTGTACCAGAATTAATGAATCATGGGTAACTCAGGGAACAAACAAAAAAAGATGGGAGACGATTTGGTTATTTTTCAAAGGAGAAAGATCATTATGAACATAAATATAGTGTGTCGTGGATAAAAGGAGAATGAGATTTATGTTCACATGTAAAGTATAAATAAGCTTCTCTCTTTTCAATTCATTATACCTACGGCAGACCATTGTGTCTCGCCAGAAGGTATAAAACAGCCTAAATAATTACAATATCTGGCCTGGCAAAGAGGTTTATGTCTGAAGCAGAGAGGGGAGGGGATAGGAGAACAGAGGAGAGGAGATAGGAGAGGAGAGGAGAGGGAATAGGAGAGGGGACATGATAGGAGAGGAGAGGAGATAGGAAAGGAAAGGACAGGAGAGGAGAGGGGGGGAGAGGGGAGAAGGGAGAGGAGAAGAGAAGAGAAGAGAAGAGAGAGAAGAGAAGAGAAGAGAAGAGAAGAGAAGAGAAGAGAAGAGAAGAGGAGAGGAGAGGAGAGGAGAGGACAGGACAAGAGAGGCTGAGCCTGGCCTTGTCTTGTGAGAGGAGAGGAGAGGAGAGGAGGAGAGAGAGGAGAGGAGAGGAGAGGAGAGGAGAGGAGAGGAGAGGAGAGGAGAGGAGAGGAGAGGAGGAAAGCATGTATTACTCCCCTAAGTGCAGTGTTGTTGCAGCCCAGGCAAAGTGAGCTGTTAACGGATATAATTTGCGGCGGATAGCCAGAGGAGGGCTTTTGATATGCAGAAGAGCTGACCCCTGGACCGCTCCTTTAATTGGGTTTTTAATTTTCTAGGCCATCAGACATTATCAAACATGATCCCTGAGCTTTGCCATGCTGATTGGAACCACTGTGACAAGAGAGCCGCCTTGTACCGCCCCTATCGCCGCCGCTCACTACATGCTTTTTAGAGAAGAGAGCTCTGAGGTAGAAGAATATAAGAAAGAGAAAAGAGAGAGAGAGTGAAGGGAAATAAAAGAGTGAGACGAGAGGGGCTTGGCATGGAAATGTGTCTTAATAATCCATTCGGCTGGCTGGGGCATTGTGCCTTGCTGTATGTGGGAGTCTACAGAGGGAGCCCACCCTCCGAGTGATGAGGGGAGAGAAATACAAGCTGCTGAAATCTAGGCTGTCACTGGTGAATAACAACACGCCACACAAGACAAGGCCGAGCTCAGCCACTCAGAGGTACATTCAGACACCTAATGAACGCAGGACAGAGTGCTGTATCAGAACGAGAAAGGGACAGAGCAAAGGACATACGTTAGCTAAATTAGCATGACAATACGGTTTTATGTATTTTCCCCCAATCATTTTGTAAACTCAGTTATTATTCTGTAGAAAACAGATATGACTATTTGAGAGTAAAGCGATGTGTTGTTTTAGACTACATCTTGACACTGACAGACACACTATCAGTCCGCTGAGTAAGCATGTTTAGGCTACAGTCGTGAGCATAGTTGTCCAAATAATTTGTTATTCCCCAATCTGGAGAATAACTTTATGGTGCCATTTTTGGAGATCAAATGCGACTAGCATTTTATAGGTTTCAAATGAGGCCCAGTTGTCAAATCTTAACTAGCCATCAACACTCCAGCTACCACAACTATCACCTGCACAAGTCCATCTGGTTCTGGCGAGAGTTGTGGTTTTTGGACAAGGGTTCCTTACTGGTGCCTGTTCGTTCAATCTGCAAGACCACACAAAGAGTTTCAGCCCTCTAATCACTTAACCAAACAAGACACCAATTACCCAGGCAGATAAGGATGGAAGCCTTCCATCCACACTAACAGACAGAGCTAGTCTCTGGGTGTTAAGGGAATACTGTCTCTTGTTTGTGTGTGTGGGGGGGATTAGAGGAAGAGAGAGAGGTTCACCTGCTAGTTCCAGAACACAGAGGCAAAAGTGACTCTTACTCTGCTGGTTACACATGGATTGGGTTATTTCGAAGTTCACTACAAAGGTTTAGGTGTCAAAAGGAGAAAGAAATTGTGTGTTTTGATTTAATTGCTGATGGTGGGTTATAGGCATTTGGTAAGTGTTTTGAGGATGTTCTGTACACATGTTTAGTTGGATATTGCTGTGTTTAAAACATGGTAGCCTACAAGAAACTAAAGAAAGTGAATTTACACGTCCTTGGATTAAAAGGTGTGAGTGAAATAAGTGATCAGAGTTAGGTCAGTGTCCTGACATGTATTAGACAAATCTCGCTATTCTTCAAGAGCACTGGATTACCTTACAGGTGAAATTGAGAGTAATGTACCCTTTCAGGCACCACATAGATTCTTCAACCTCAAGCTATTAAAGGTGAGAACTTCTCTCCTGCTTCTTAAAGTTCATGTTCTCATTGAAGCTAAATGACACAGTTCTGTTCTGAGACCATCGTAAAAGCTGTGGATAATAAAAACGTTCAGGTACTGTGAAATACATGCATATATTTTAATTTTTCACACACGTGCGCTCACACACACTCACTCAGAAATCTAATTAGAGCGATCGTTAATTGCGGCAGACCACTGCTAATGGTTTAAGCAACAATGCAGCTGTGAGTATGAAACATTTGAATTCACAAAGTAATTATTACATCCAATATTAATTTAATTACACAATTTTGTGTGAAACAGTAATTTAGGAGGGTTTTTATAATCACACACAGTCTCAAAATAAATGAGGAGTTAGAGGCACAGGGGAGCTGGAGATTTCTCCAAAGACACACTGGGGGTGTGTGAAGGGGCGGGGGGTATTGTAGAATAGTTCTCCTCTGGAGACCTGGGATTTTCACATTTAAATGAAAACACCATTCAACAGCAAGGAGGGAAGAAATGATAGGACAACCAGACCCATGTCAGGAAAATACATCCTTGTTCTTCCTCTGTGCGTCATGCCATTGCAACGCACCAGGCAAAAGAGGAAATGTGTAGCTATGGCTCGATCACTGTCAGTGTGTAGCTCCTACGGCCCAGCAACTATAAATTAATATTAATAATCTTTCTCTGGCCTGTGTTTTGCCACATCCCCTCTCATGAGCAAAATGTAGTAGCAGCGTTTTCCGCATAAGAAGCAGCCATAGAGTTGAGAGCAGCGGTGTCCCCTCTATTACAGAACACCAACAAGGGAGCTTTTGTTTTAATATTTTCATTCCAAACTCAGTTATTTTATTTCCATAGTTCCGCTGTGGAATAAAACAAGCAATTTTGATTGGCAGAACATTTGCATCTTTCAATGTTTTCCCATCCATGTAAAATGTTGTTGTTGTCTTTGAACTCTAATTGTTCTGGAAGGTTGACAGATGAATTGTCCAGTTGTTGTACTACAGTAGCTAGTTAGATCCTCTGTGGATTCAGATAGTACACAATATACAGTGTGTAGTGGGCAGTCCTACTTCAAACAAACACACCTAACCAACAGCTCCTCAGCGGCTGTATTTATCCACATATAAATTGGCTGCATGTACACTACCATTCAAAAGTTTGGGGTCACTTAGAAATGTCCTTGTGTTTGAAAGAAAATCTCATTTTTTTGGTCCATTAAAATAACATCAAATTGATCAGAAATACAGTGTAGACATTGTTAATGTTGTAAATGACTATTGTAGCTGGAAACCGCAGATTTAAAATGGAATATCTACATAGGCGTACAGAGGCCCATTATCAGCAACCATAACTCCTGTGTTCCAATGGCATGTTGTGTTAGCTAATCCAAGTTAATAATTTTAAAAGGCTAATTGATCATTAGAAAAACCCTTTTGCAATTATGTTAGCACAGCTGAAAACTGTGGGGGTCTCCACATGGAGATTTTGAGCCCGGAACTGACACAGACCAGAAACAGCTTTGCTGCCCTGGATCCAGAGGTTCCGGCGCCTTCATCCTTGTATTTGTATCTATTACGGATCCCCATTAGCTGCTGCGAAAGCAAAATGGGGTCCAGCAAAATGAAGGCAGTTTATACATTTTTAAAAACATTACAATATGTTCACATATTTCTCAACACATTGTCTGCCCTCAGGCCCCTACTCCACCACTACCACATATCCACTGTACTAAATCCATGTGTATGTATAGTGCGTATGTTATCGAGTGTGTGTGTGTGTATGCATATGTCTGTGCCAATGTTTGTGTTGCTTCATAGTCCCTGCTGTTCCATAAGGTGTTTTTGATCTGTTTTTTTAATCTAATTCTACTCCTTGCGTCAGTTACTTGATGTGGAATAGAGTTCCATGTAGTCATGGCTCTATGTAGTACTGTGTGCCTCTCATAGTCTGTTTTGGACTTGGGGTCTGTGAAGAGACCTCTTGTGGCATGTGTTGTGGAGTATGCATGGGTGTCCGAGCTGTGTGCCAGTAGTTTAAACAGACAGCGCTGTGCATTCAACATGTCAATACCTCATAAATAAAGGTAGTGATGAAGTCAATCTCGCTTCCACTTTCAGACAGGAGAGACTGACATGCATATTATTAATATTAGCTCTCTATGTACATCCAAGGGCAAGCCGTGCCGCCCTGTTCTGAGCCAATTGCAATTTTCCTAAGTCCTTTTTTGTGGAACCTGACCACACGACTGAACACTAGTCAAGGTGCAACAAAACTAGGCCTGTAGGACCTGCCTTGCTGATAGTGTTGGTAAGAAGGCAGAGCATTGCTTTATTATAGCCAGACTTCTCCCCATCTTAGCTACTACTGCATCAATATGTTTTGACTATGACAGTTTACAATCTAGGGTTACTCCATGCAGTTTAGTCATCTCAACTTGCTCAATTTCCACAAGATTTATTACAAGATTTACTTGAGGTTTAGGGCTTAGTGAGTGTTTTGTTCCAAATACAAAACTTTTAGTTTTAGATATATTTAATGCTAACTTATTCCTTACCACCCACTCTGAAACTAGCTGCAGCTCAATGTTGAGTGTTGCAGTCATTTCAGTTGCTGTAGTAGCTGACGTGTATAGTGTTGAGTCATTGGCATACATAGACACTCTGGCTTTACTCAAAGTCAGTGGAATGTCATTAGTAAAAATTGAAATCAAGCAAGGGGCCTAAACTGCTACCCTGGGGAATTCCTGATTATAACTGGATTATATTTGAGAGGCTTCCATTAAAGAACACCCTCTGTGTTCTGTTAGACCAGTAATGGGGATCCATAATAAATACAAATATAAAATACAAAGGAAACACACAACACTGTGAATGTACCTTACTTTTCTTCACTAAGGATTCTCTTGTTCTCCTGTGGGCCAGAAAATGTTGATGAGATCAAGAATAGTTCAGAAGCCTACAGGTGGCTAAGATAGATCTGCAGTTCAGCTGATCTTTCGCAGGGGAAACCTCCCACAGTGTATTTACAGTAACAATGGGCCTGGTATCCTGCCCATGTTTTACAGCCACTAAGAATCAAGTGAGTGGGTGGAGGGAGGGATTGTCTATAAACAGCAGAATAATAGACAAGACTTTGCTACAAAGAGGCTGTCAACATATATTTTGTAGTCTACTATTCTGTAGTCTACTAAAATACATTTTCACTCAAATTACCAGTTGCACACATATTTCTTCTACCATAATATAGCAACATTATTCAACTAGCTAACTAGAAATACATTGGTGGATTTTAATTTCAGCTCAAATTCAATGGCTGCTCAAACCTTACGGCAGAAAGGAAAGGACAGCCCCTATCATTTAGGATAATGATAAAAAAGATGTATATGTATGTGTTTAATGTCCCTGCAGTGTTGTCACTATGGGGGGTTGCTGGGATGAGGAAGATTGTTGTTCTGGGTCACTGGTGAAGACGGGGAGAGCTTAGTTGATTAGCCAACTCTCCCAATAGCTGAGTCTTTAACTAGACCCGGCTGTGCCACACTGAGCATTTCTGTGGTCCTATTATTCCACTCAATGATTGCGATAAATACCCAGGCTTTCTGTCTGTCTTCCTCCATTTTCCATTTTTTTATGCCTTTGTCCTTTAAAAGTCCTCTAGTTATATCCTTCACCCCCCGTTTTCTGATATTTCCATTTCGTTGTTTTCGGAACATGTTCTTTATAATTTGATATGAGGTTGTTTCTCTATCTTTTCAATAACACCACTGTCATCTACAGCCCCGCTGCTTCGGTTCTAAGACTGGGGTTAAAAGGGAAAGGATGTAGGATATCTAAGGTCTGGCATGGACTGGAAATACAAAAAGATTCTGCAATTTCTGCAGGTTTTAATAACAATCTTATCAAGGACTGGTCCCTCACCGAGGGGTATCTAGGGTCAGTATCTAGGGTCCGTATCTAGGGTCAGTATCTAGGGTCAGTATCTAGGGTCAGTATCTAGGGTCAGTATCTAGGGTCAGTATCTAGGGTCCGTATCTAGGGTCAGTATCTAGGGTCAGTATCTAGGGTCCGTATCTAGGGTCAGTATCTAGGGTCAGTATCTAGGGTCAGTATCTAGGGTCAGTATCTAGGGTCCGTATCTAGGGTCAGTATCTAGGGTCAGTATCTAGGGTCAGTATCTAGGGTCAGTATCTAGGGTCAGTATCTAGGGTCCGTATCTGGACAATGGTATTTGGGTGGGTGTGGCATCTAATCCTACTGATGTACACTGAATTGGTTGATGTCTTGGATGTAAAGTTGAAGGATCAAAGATTCATGCAGCTTAAAAGGATAAACAGATGTCATCGTTGAGGGTGTGTTTGCCCCCTGTCTTTATTTAACACTGTTCTTAACGACTTGGGGTCAAAATAAGCCTTGGGCATTCAATGGACTGTGAAAACCCTACATAATGTTGAGGTTTATTTCTTCCTCCATGATCGCTGTTGGCCTGCTCCTACAGTGAGGTGAAGTGGTACCAAGGTTATTATAGTTTTGTGTTTTTACTTCTATTTATTTTTCGATTTGAAATTCAGTTTAGTTTCACTTATTTTGCTGACTTGAATCACTAGTTTTTATTCAGTTTTAGTTTTAGTGTTGGGGACAGAAAGAAGTAATAATAATAATAATTGGGAGACTAGGAGCCATTTATGTGTTCCCTGTTAACTAGTGATAGCTAGTAGTCTCAGAAATCACAGACCTAAAGCAACCGCACTAGAGAAACATTATTCCGGGAAGGATCCTCTTCAGACAGACAACTCTCCCAACACATCACAAGTTTGGGTAGGCGGACCACGCCTGAAAAATCAAACTCTTTCAGTAGCCAGTAGGCAGACATCTCAGAAAGTTGCGATTCGAAACCAAAGTTTGCAGGCAAAACCTTTGCCGTGGTTTTAGCAAAGGTAGATGATGCAAACTAGCCACTTACATTGCACTTATTAAAAATAACCTCTGCATTCTCAATCTCGCTAGCTAGCTAGCTACTAATTTGAGACCGATGGGGATGTTTACGCTAGAGCACCAAAAGGATAAGGAGGTGACGTCTTCCCTGTTCCGACTCCTCCTCTCTCTCTCAACTGACCCAGGTACTCGATATATACCAAAGTATGTGTACACCCTTTAAAATTAGTAGATTTGGCTACTCAGCCACACCTGATGCTGACAGGTGTATAAAAATGTGCAGACAGCCATGCGATCTCCATAGACAAACATTGGCAGTAGAATGGCCATAATGAAGAGCTCAGTGACTTTCAGAGTGGCACCGTTGTGGGATGCCACTTTTCCCACAAGTCAGTTTGTCAAATTTCTGTCCTGCTAGAGCTTCCCCCGGTCAACTGTAAGTGCTGTTTTTGTGAAGTGGAAACATCTAGGAGCAACAACGGCTCAGCTGCAAGGTGGTAGGCCACACAAGCTCACAGAACGGGACCGCCGCTTGCTTAAGAGCGTAGCGTGTAAGAATCATCTGTCCTTGGTTGCAACACTCCCTACCGCATTCCAAACTGCCTCCGAAAGCAAAGTCAACACAATAACTGTTCGTCGGGAGCTTCATGAAATGAGTTTCCATGACCAAGCAGTCGCACACAACCCTAAGATTGCCATGTGCAATGCCAAGCGTCGGCTGGAGTGGTATAAAGCACGTCGCCATTGGACTCTGGAGCACCAGAAACACGATCTCTGGAGTGACGAATCATGCTTCACCATCTGGCAGTCTGACAGATGAATCTGGGTTTGGCAGATTCCAGGAGAATGCTACCTGCCCCAATGCATAGTGCCAATTGTAAAGTTTGGTGGATGAGGAATAATCGTCTGGGGTTGTTTTTCATGGTTCGTGCTTGGCCCCTTATTTCCAGTGAAGGGAAATCTTAACGCTACAACATACAATGACATTCTAGTGCGATTCTGTGCTTCTGTCACGACTTAAGGTCGAAGTTGGTCCCTCTCCTTCTTCTGGCGGTGTTTGGCGGTCGACGTCACCGGCTTTCTAGACACCACCGATCTATGTTTCATTTTCGTTTTGTTTTGTCTTGATCATACACACCTGGTTTCTATTCCATTAATTATGTTCCTTATTTAACCCTCTGATTTCCCTCTCTGTTTTGCGCGTTATTGTTTGTCATGTGGGTTCTCGTTGTTCGTGCTTGGGATTATGGTACTTGTTCCTTGTTGGAATCTTACTTATTTTGGAGTACATTTTGGATGATTACTCAGAACTGTGTTCTGCGCCTGACTCTGCATTTTTTTATTTTACCAACGTCCTCACAGCTTCCAACTTTGTGGCAACAGTTTGGGAAAGACCCTTTCCTGTTTCAGCATGACAATGCCTCTGTGCACAATGCGAGATCCATACCTAAATGGTTTGTCGAGATCGGTGTGGAAGAACTTGCCTGACCTGCACAGAGCCATGACCTCAACCCGATCGGACACCTTTGGGATGAATTGGTACGCCAACTGCGAGACTGGCCTAATCGCCCAACATCAGTGCCCGACCTCACAAATGCTCTTATGGCTGAATGGAAGCAAGTCCCCGCAGCAATGTACCGACATCTAGTGGAAAACCTTCCCGGAAGAGTGGAGGCTGTTATAGCAGCAAAGGGGGGACCAACTCCGTATTAATGCCCATGATTTTGGAATGAGATGTTCAACAATACTTTTGGTCATGTAGTGTACTTGTACAGGTGTGTGTGCTGAAACATTGACACATTGTGGAAGGCAACCCACCTGTCTGTGATGTACAAGCTAGATCTATTTAAAACATTGCCATCTCCTGGCATTATTTACTGCTAGATTCAGTTTACTAGTTTACTATAATATCCCCGGGTGGCACTGTGACATGGGATTGATGTTCATGTAATCACTGAGTACAGAACCTTTAGAGTAGACAGTCTACCCAGGGACAGACTAAATCCCATCAGCTCCCCACAGCGCCTCAGCTGACCGCACTAAAGCTCACCCTGGCCATACACACACATGCACATGGACATAGGTATTGCCACCATCACCCCTTTAGACTCTTCTAAATATATTTTCTCAGTGCAAACAGAGTGTAGATGTGTAAGGATCTGGTTGGCAGAGGGGAGAAGGTGGATGGGGGGTTTGAATGTTTTGAGGTCAAAAGGCAAACCCCAGAAGAAGCCCACTGCCTGGCACTCATTTTGTGTTGAAAACACAATCAGATATTCCCCAACAAGATAGTCAAACTCTGGAAGGTGTTTGTTTGCTTTGCTGATGACGGCCTGTTAATGAAAAAGTCATCTGTTGTTGGTTCTGTTTCTCTTTTTTCTTCACCTTTTTAAATCCATCCATCATTCAGAGATTTGGTAATTCAATTTGACTTCAGATTACCTCATGAAGAATCTATCCCAAAAGGCTTTACTGTAAAATGTACTAATGCTGAGATAATAACATTAGAAAACAGGTCTAACTGTTATAATTAATTAATTCGCCCAAGTACTTGGCAACAAACTCTGAAACTAGATTGGAGGACCAGACTACATATGTCTGGGGGTTTAAATGAAAGGCTCTTAGGTGGAGGGGTGCTCGGTTTGAACCAAACCCCCTCCACTACACCCCCACCATGCTTATCACCATTAGCTTTTGTATGAAACCAAATAAGGAGATTTAGGGAGATAAAAGTACAGGGGACTTAATTTCATGTGACACATTGGCAATCTGGTATAATAAGCTATACTCATCCAGTCTGATGACATCCAACTATCCATTTGTTCCAACAAATCTTATCGGAATGGAATTATTTGGGCTATTTATTTGACTGATTCAAGAGTTAATTTACATCATCAATCATTTGGTGTTTATACTGGTCTGGGTTAATTGTTGTACTGCACAGTAAGTCGTTTATATAATTGCAAAATCCACAATTGATAGGTAGATATGTTTTAGTTGAATATAGAAGGACACTGAGATACATGTGACCCAAATCATATCGACATTTTATTTATCACATGCTCGTAAATAACAGGTGTAGACTAACAGTGAAATGCTAATTTACGGGCCCTTCCCAACAATGCAGAGAAAAAGTCATAACATGAGATAATACTGTAAATTCACAATGATAACTATATACACAGGCCACCAGGGTAGCTGAACCGAGTGCAGGGGTATGAGGTATTCAGGTAGATGCACTACATTTCCAAAAGTATGTGGACACTGCTTGTCGAACAGTTCACAAAATCATGGGCATTAATATGGAGTTGGTCCCCCTTTTGCTGCAATAACAGCCTCCACTCTTCTGGGGAAGGCTTTCCAACTAGACTTGCTTCCATTCAGACACAAGAGCATTAGTGAGGTTGGGCACAGATGTTGGGCAATTAGGCCTGTCTCACAGACGCCGTTCCAATTCATCCCAAAGGTGTTAGATGCGATTGATGTTAGGGCTCTGTGCAGGCCAGTCAAGTTCTCGACAACCCAGTTTTATGTATGGACCTCGCTTTGTGCACAGGGGAATTGTCATGCTGAAACAGGAAAGAGCCTTCCCCAAACTGTTTCCACAAAGTTGGACAGAAGCACAGAATCGTCTAGAATGTCATTGTATGCTGTAGCGTTAGAGGCCTAGCCTGATCCATGAAAAACAGCCCCAGACCATTACTCCTCCTCCATCAAATTTTACAGTTGGCACTATGCATTGGGTCACAGAGCATTCTCCTGGCATCCGCCAAACCTTCGACTTCTGGCGCCGACAGAGATGGCCGCCTCGCTTCACGTTCCTAGGTAGCTATGCAGTATTTCGTTTTTTTACGTGTTATTTCTTTACATTGGTACCCCAAGTAATCTTAGGTTTCATTACACACAGTCGGGAGGAACTACTGAATATAAGAGCAAAGTCAACTCACCATCATTATGACCAGGAATATGACTTTCCCCGCAACACTCCCTAGCATACTACTCTCCAATGTCCAGTCTCTTGACAACAAGGTTGATGAAATCCGAGCAAGGGTTGCCTTCCAGAGAGACATCAGAGACTGTAACGTTCTTTGTTTCACGGAAACATGGCTCACTCGAGAGACGCTATCGGAGTCGGTGCAGCCAGCTGGTTTCTTCACACATTGCACCGACAGAAACAAGCATCTTTCTGGTAAGAAGAGGGGCGGGGGCGTATGCCTTCTGATTAACGAGACGTGGTGTGATCATAACAACATACAGGAACTCAAGTCCTTCTGTTCACCTGATTCCTCACAATCAAATGTCGACCGCATTATTTACCAAGGGAATTCTCTTCGATTATAATCACAGCCATATATATTCCCCCCCAAACAGACACATCGATGGCCTTGAACAAACTTTATTTGACTCTTTGTAAACTGGAAACGACATATCCTGAGGCTGCATTCATTGTAGCTGGGTATTTTAACAAGGCTAATCTGAAAGCAAGACTCCCTCAATTCTATCAGCATATTGATTGCGCAACCAGGGCTGGTAAAACCCTGGATCATTGTTATTCTAACTTCCTCTACGCATATAAGGCCCTCCCCCGCCCTCCTTTTGGAAAAGCTGACCACGGCTCCATTTTTTTGCTTACAGTCTACAGACAGAAACTAAAACAAGAAGCTCCCGCGCTCAGGTCTGTTCAACGCTGGTCCGACCGATCTGATTCCACGCTTCAAGACTGCTTCGATCGCATGGATTGTGATATGTTCTGCATTGCGTCCAACAACAACATTGACGAATACGCTGATTCGGTGAGCGAGGTCATTAGAAAGTGCATCGGCGATGTCGTACCCACAGCAACTATTAAAACATTCCCAAACCAGAAACCGTGGATTGATGGCAGCATTCGTGCCAAACTGAAAGCGCGAACCACTGCTTTTATCCAGGGCAAGGTGAACGGAAACATGACCGAATACAGACAGTGTAGCTATTCCCTCCGCAAGGCAATCAATCAAGCTAAACGTCAGTATAGAGACAAAGTAGAGTTGCAATTCAACGGCTCAGACACAAGAGGTATGTGGCAGGGTCTACAGTCAATCACGGACTGTTCCTGTTCCCAAGAAAGCAAAGGTAACTGAGCTAAACTACTACTGCCTCGTAGCACTCACTTCTGTCATCATGAAGTACTTTGAGAGACTAGTCCACGACAATATCACCTGAACCCTACCTGACACCCTAGACCCACTCCAATTTGCTTACCGCCCCAATAGGTCCACAGATGACACAATCGCAACCACACTGCACACTGCCCTAACCTATCTGGAAAAGAGGAATACCTATGTGAGAATGCTGTTCATCGACTACAGCTCAGCATTTAACACCATAGTACCCTCCAAACTTGTCATCATGCTTGAGACCCTGGGTCTCGACCCTGCCCTGTGCAACTGGGTACTGGACATCCTGACGGGCCACCCCGAGGTGGTGAGGGTAGGTAACAACATCTCCACTACGCTGATCCTCAACACTGGGGCCCCACAAGGGTGCATTCTCAACCCTCTCCTGTACTCCCTGTTCACCCACGACTGCGTGACCATGCACGCCTCCAACTCAATCATCAAGTTTGTGGACGACACTACAGTGGTAGGCTTAATTACCAACAACGATGAGACGGCCTACAGGGAGGAGGTGAGGGCCCTCGGAGTGTGGTGTCAGGAAAATAACCTCACACTCAACGTCAACAAAACAAAGGAGATGATTGTGGACTTCAGGAAACAGCAGAACTATCTGCCCTCCAGGACACCTACACCACCCGATGTTACAATGCCACTTAATGCCACTTAATTTTATGTTTACATACCCTACATTACTCATCACATATGTATATGTATATACTGCATACTGCACTCTATATCATCTACTGCATCTTGCCATCTTCATGTAATACATATATCACTAGCCACTTTAAACTATGCCACTTTTATGTTTACATACCCTACATTACTTATCTCATATGAATATACTGTACTCGATACCATCTACTGCATCTTGCCTATGCCGTTCTGTACCATCACTCATTCATATATATCTTTATGTACATATTCTTTATCCCTTTACACTTATGTGTATAAGGTAGTAGTTGTGGAATTGTTAGGTTAGATTACTCGTTGGTTATTACTGCATTGTCGGAACTAGAAGCACAAGCATTTCGCTACACTCGCATTAACATCTGCTAACCATGTGTATGTGACAAATAAAATGTAATTTGATTTGAAACCCAGATTCGTCTGTGGGACTGCCAGATGGTGAAACGTGATTCATCACTCCATAGAACGCATTTCCACTGCTCCAGAGTCCAATGGCGGCGAGCTTGACACCACTCCAGCCGACACTTGGCATTGTGCATGGTGATCTTATGCTTGTCTGCAGCTGCTTGGCCATGGAAACCCATGAAGCTCCCGACGATCAGATCTTGTGCTGACTTTGCTTCCAGAAGCAGTTTGGAACTTGGTAGTGAGTGTTGCAACTGAGGACAGGCAATTTTTATGTGCTACTCGGCGGTCCCGTTCTGTGAGCTTGTGTGGCCTACCACTTTGCGTCTGAGCCATTGTTGCTCCTAGACGTTTCCACTTCATATTAACAGCACTTACAGTTGACCGGGGTAGCACTAGCAGGGCAGAAATTTGACAAACTAGCTTGTTGGAAAGATGGCATCCTATGATGGTGTCACGTTAAATGTCACTGAGCTCTCAGTATGGCCATTCTACTGCCAATGTTTGTCTATGGGAAATCCACGATTGTGTGTTCAGTTTTATACACCTGTCAGCAACGGGTGTGGCTGAAATAGTCAAATCCACTTATTTGAAAGGGTGTCCACAAACTTTTGTGTATATTATGTATGTACGGCAGGTAGCCTAGTGGTTAGCGTGTTGGACCAATAACCAAAAGGTTGCTGGATCGAATCCCTGAGCTGACAAGGTAAAAATCTCTTGTTCGACCCCTGAACAAGGCACTTAACCCACTGTTCTCTGGTAGGTTGTCATTGTAAATAAGACAAGGGCCTTCCTTGGTTGGCTGGAGTCTTTGACAAGGGCCTTTAAGGGTCTTCCTCTGACACTGCCTGGTATATAGATCCTGGAAGGCAGGGAGCTCTGCCCCAGTTATGTACTGGGCTGTTTGCACTGCCCTCTGTAGTGTCTTTCGGGTGAATGCCAAGCAGTTGCCATATCAAGAGGTGATGCACCCAGTCAAGATGCTCTCAATGGTGCAGCTGTAAAACCTTTTGAGGATCAGAGGGCCCATGCCAAATCTTTTCAGCCTCCTGAGGGGGAAGAGGCGTTGTCGTGCCTTCTTCATGACTGTGTTGGTGTGTGTGGACTGTGATAATTCCTTAGTGATGTGGACACAGAGGAACTTGAAATTCTCGACCCGCTCCAATACAGCCCTGTTGATGTGGATGGAGGTGTGCTCGGCCCTACATTTCCTGTAGTCCACGATCAGCTCCTTTCTCTTGCTGACGTTGAGCGCTGAGCTTTTTCAGTCTCTAGTCCTACATGAACATGTCCCGTCATGTCTGTAATGGCTCCTATACATGGATGAAGAATATATATTTTTGATAGACAGTGGGGTCATGTAGGGGTCAGCTGGGTATCAGGTGTGATCAGAGGACAGTTGTTGGGTTGGAAGTGAACCCAGAACTGGACACAGATATCATCATAAAGGAATTGGAACCGCCACAATTTACCCCATTCCAAAATGAGGGTCCTACACAAGTAGCTGGTCTTATCTCTTATCTTCTCCTGCAGATCCCCCACAGCTCCCAGACATGACTGGAGTCTGTCAATCACCACCAACATGTGACGTCTCACTCAGCCAGGAAATGGGATGGATGGATGGACGAGGAGGAGGGATAAGTGATAAATCACTTCTGCAGTGACTTATCTCACACTTCTTTTCGAACTCGGATGTGTCTGTGGTGGAATCGCGTAGATGATTTTACTTTGGTACTTAGGTTAACTCTATGAATGGTAGTTAGGTTAACACTATGAATGGTAGTTAGGTTAACACTATGAATGGTAGTTAGGTTAACACTATGAATGGAAGTTAGGTTAACACTATGAATGGTAGTTAGGTTAACACTATGAATGGAAGTTGGGTTAACACTATGAATGGTAGTTAGGTTAACACTATGAATGGTAGTTAGGTTAACACTATGAATGTAAGTTAGGTTAACACTATGAATGGAAGTTAGGTTAACACTATGAATGGTAGTTAGGTTAACACTATGAATGGTAGTTAGGTTAACACTATGAATGGTAGTTAGGTTAACACTATGAATGGAAGTTAGGTTAACACTATGAATGGTAGTTAGGTTAACACTATGAATGGAAGTTAGGTTAACACTATGAATGGAAGTTAGGTTAACACTATGAATGGTAGTTAGGTTAACTCTATGAATGGCAGTTAGGTTAACACTATGAATGGTAGTTAGGTTAACACTATGAATGGTAGTTAGGTTAACACTATGAATGGTAGTTAGGTTAACTCTATGAATGGCAGTTAGGTTAACACTATGAATGGTAGTTAGGTTAACACTATGAATGTCACAGTTACCAGCCCTTTCAAGCTTAACATCCTTATCATTTATCGCCCTCCAGGTTCCCTCGGAGAGTTCATCAATGAGCTTGATGCCTTGATAAGCTCCTTTCCTGAGGACGGCTCACCTCTCACAGTTCTGGGCGACTTTAACCTCCCCACGTCTACCTTTGACTCATTCCTCTCTGCCTCCTTCTTTCCACTCATCTCCTCTTTTGACCTCACCCTCTCACCTTCCCCCTCTACTCACAAGGCAGGCAATACGCTCGACCTCATCTTTACTAGATGCTGTTCTTCCACTAACCTCACTGCAACTCCCCTCCAAGTCTCCGACCACTACCTTGTATCCTTTTCCCTCTTGCTCTCATCCAACACTTCCCACACTGCCCCTACTCGGATGGTATCGCGCCGTCCCAATCTTTCGCTCTCTCCCCCGCTACTCTCTCCTCTTCCATCCTATCATCTCTTCCCTCTGCTCAAACCTTCTCCAACCTATCTCCTGATTCTGCCTCCTCAACCCTCCTCTCCTCCCTTTCTGCATCCCTTGATTCTCTATGTCCCCTATCCTCCAGGCCGGCTCGGTCCTCCCCTCCCGCTCCGTGGCTCGACGACTCATTGCGAGCTCACAGAACAGGGCTCCGGGCAGCCGAGCGGAAATGGAGGAAAACTCGCCTCCCTGCGGACCTGGCATCCTTTCACTCCCTCCTCTCTACATTTTCCTCTTCCGTCTCTGCTGCTAAAGCCACTTTCTACCACTCTAAATTCCAAGCATCTGCCTCTAACCCTAGGAAGCTCTTTGCCACCTTCTCCTCCCTCCTGAATCCTCCTCCCCCTCCCCCTCCTCCCTCTCTGCAGATGACTTCGTCAACCATTTTGAAAAGAAGGTCGACGACATCCGATCCTCGTTTGCTAAGTCAAACGACACCGCTGATTCTGCTCACACTGCCCTACCCTGTGCTCTGACCTCTTTCTCCCCTCTCTCTCCAGATGAAATCTCGCGTCTTGTGACGGCCGGCCGCCCAACAACCTGCCCGCTTGACCCTATTCCCTCCTCTCTTCTCCAGACCATTTCCGGAGACCTTCTCCCTTACCTCACCTCGCTCATCAACTCATCCCTGACCGCTGGCTACGTCCCTTCTGTCTTCAAGAGAGCGAGAGTTGCACCCCTTCTGAAAAAACCTACACTCAATCCCTCCGATGTCAACAACTACAGACCAGTATCCCTTCTTTCTTTTCTCTCCAAAACTCTTGAACGTGCCGTCCTTGGCCAGCTCTCCCGCTATCTCTCTCAGAATGACCTTCTTGATCCAAATCAGTCAGGTTTCAAGACTAGTCATTCAACTGAGACTGCTCTTCTCTGTATCACGGAGGCCCTCCGCACTGCTAAAGCTAACTCTCTCTCCTCTGCTCTCATCCTTCTAGACCTATCGGCTGCCTTCGATACTGTGAACCATCAGATCCTCCTCTCCACCCTCTCCGAGTTGGGCATCTCCGGCGCGGCCCACGCTTGGATTGCGTCCTACCTGACAGGTCGCTCCTACCAGGTGGCGTGGCGAGAATCTGTCTCCTCACCACGCGCTCTCACCACTGGCGTCCCCCAGGGCTCTGTTCTAGGCCCTCTCCTATTCTCGCTATACACCAAGTCACTTGGCTCTGTCATAACCTCACATGGTCTCTCCTATCATTGCTATGCAGACGACACACAATTAATCTTCTCCTTTCCCCCTTCTGATGACCAGGTGGCGAATCGCATCTCTGCATGTCTGGCAGACATATCAGTGTGGATGACGGATCACCACCTCAAGCTGAACCTCGGCAAGACGGAGCTGCTCTTCCTCCCGGGAAGGACTGCCCGTTCCATGATCTCGCCATCACGGTTGACAACTCCATTGTGTCCTCCTCCCAGAGCGCTAATAACCTTGGCGTGATCCTGGACAACACCCTGTCGTTCTCAACTAACATCAAGGCGGTGGCCCGTTCTTGTAGGTTCATGCTCTACAACATCCGCAGAGTACGACCCTGCCTCACACAGGAAGCAGCGCAGGTCCTAATCCAGGCACTTGTCATCTCCCGTCTGGATTACTGCAACTCGCTGTTGGCTGGGCTCCCTGCCTGTGCCATTAAACCCCTACAACTCATCCAGAACGCTGCAGCCCGTCTGGTGTTCAACCTTCCCAAGTTCTCTCACGTCACCCCACTCCTCCGCTCTCTCCACTGGCTTCCAGTTGAAGCTCGCATCCGCTACAAGACCATGGTGCTTGCCTACGGAGCTGTGAGGGGAACGGCACCTCAGTACCTCCAGGCTCTGATCAGGCCCTACACCCAAACAAGGGCACTGCGTTCATCCACCTCTGGCCTGCTCGCCTCCCTACCACTGAGGAAGTACAGTTCCCGCGCAGCCCAGTCAAAACTGTTCGCTGCTCTGGCCCCCCAATGGTGGAACAAACTCCCTCACGACGCCAGGACAGCGGAGTCAATCACCACCTTCCGGAGACACCTGAAACCCCACCTCTTTCAGGAATACCTAGGATAGGATAAAGTAATCCTTCTCACCCCCCTTAAAAGATTTAGATGCACTATTGTAAAGTGGCTGTTCCACTGGATGTCTTAAGGTGAACGCACCAATTTGTAAGTCGCTCTGGATAAGAGCGTCTGCTAAATGACTTAAATGTAAATGTAAATGAATGGTAGTTAGGTTAACTCTATGAATGGAAGTTAGGTTAACACTATGAATGGTAGTTAGGTTAACTCTATGAATGGCAGTTAGGTTAACACTATGAATGGTAGTTAGGTTAACACTATGAATGGTAGTTAGGTTAACTCTATGAATGGAAGTTAGGTTAACACTATGAATGGTAGTTAGGTTAACTCTATGAATGGCAGTTAGGTTAACACTATGAATGGTAGTTAGGTTAACTCAATCAATGGTAGTTAGGTTAACACTATGAATGGAAGTTTGGTTAACACTGTGAATGGTAGTTAGGTTAACACTATGAATGGTAGTTAGGTTAACACTATGAATGGTAGTTAGGTTAACTCAATCAATGGTAGTTAAGTTAACTCTATGAATGGAAGTTTGGTTAACACTGTGAATGGTAGTTAGGTTAACACTATGAATGGTAGTTAGGTTAACACTATGAATGGTAGTTAGGTTAACACTATGAATGGTAGTTAGGTTAATACTATGAAAGGTAGTTAGGTTAACACTATGAATGGTAGTTAGATTAACACTATGAATGGTATTTAGGTTAACACCATGAATGGAAGTTAGGTTAACACCATGAATGGTAGTCAGGTTAACACTATGAGTGGTAGTTAGGTTAACTATATGAATGGTAGTTAGCTTACTCTGTGAATGGTAGTTATGTTACTCTATGAATGGTAGTTAAATTACTCTATGAATGGTTGTGAGGCTACTTTTTGAATGATAATTAGGTTAACTATACAAATCTTAGTTAGATTATATTTTGAATGGTAGTTAGGTTAACACTATGAATGATACTTAGGTTAACACTATGAATGGTAGTTAGGTTAACTCTATGAATGGTAGTTAGGTTACTCTATGAATGGTATTTAGGTTAACACTATGCATGGTAGTTAGGTTAACACTATGAATGGTAGTTAGGTTAACACTATGAATGGTAGTTAGGTTAACACTATGAATGGTAGTTAGGTTAACACTATGAATTGTAGTTAGGTTAACACTATGAATGGTAGTTAGGTTAACACTATGAATGGTAGTTAGGTTAACACTATGAATGGTAGTTAGTTTACTCTATGAATGGTAGTTAGGTTAACACTATGAATTGGAGTTAGGTTAACACTATGAATGGTAGTTAGCTTAACACTATGCATTGTAGTTAGGTTAACACTATGAATGGTAGTTAGGTTACTCTATGAATGGTAGTTAGGTTAACACTATGAATGGTAGTTAGGTTACTCTATGAATGGTAGTTAGGTTAACACTATGAATGGTAGTTAGCTTAACACTATGCATTGTAGTTAGGTTAACACTATGAATGGTATTTAGGATACTTTATGAATGGTAGTTAGGTTACTCTGTGAATGGTAGTTAGGTTAACACTATGCATGGTAATTAGGTTGCTTCATGAACAATAGTTAGGTTAACTATACAAATGGTAGTTAGTTTACTCTATGAATGGTAGTTAGGTTAACACTGTGAATGGTAGTTAGGTTAACACTATTAATGGTAGTTAGGTTACTCTATGAATGGTAGTTAGGTTAACAATATGAATGGTAGTTAGGTTAACACTATTAATGGTAGCTAGGTTACTATATGAATGGCAGTTAGGTTAACACTATGAATGGTAGTTGGGTTAACACTGTGAATGGTGTTAGGTTAACACTATGAATGGTAGTTGGGTTAACACTATGAATGGTAGTTAGGTTAACACTATGAATGGTAGTTAGGTTAACACTATGAATGGTAGTTAGGTTAACACTACGAATGGTAGTTAGGTTAACACTATGAATGCTAGTTAGGTTAACACTATGAATGGTAGTTAGGTTAACACTGTGAATTGTAGTTAGGTTAACACTATGAATGGTAGCTAGGTTACTATATGAATGGCAATTTGGTTAACACTATGAATGGTAGTTAGGATAACACTATGAATGGTAGTTAGGTTAACACTGTGAATGGTAGTTAAGTTACTCTATGAATGATACTCAGGTTACTCCATGAATGGTAGTTAGGTTAATGCTATGAATGGTAGCTAGGTTACTATATGAATGGCAGTTTGGTTAACACTATGAATGGTAGTTAGGTTAACACTATGAATGGTAGTTAGGTTAACACTATGAATGGTTACTATATTAATGGCAGTTTGGTTAACACTATTAATGGTAGTTAGGTTAACACTATGAATGGTAGATAGGTTAATGCTATGAATGGTAGCTATGTTACTATATTAATGGCAGTTTGGTTAACACTATTAATGGTAGTTAGGTTAACTATATGAATGGTAGTTAGGTTAATGCTATGAATGGCATTTAGGTTAACACTATGAATGGTAGTTAGGTTAACACTATGAATGGTAGTTAGGTTAACACTATGAATGGTAGTTAGGTTAACACTATGAATGGTAGTTAGGTTAACACTATGAATGGTAGATAGGTTAATGCTATGAATGGTAGCTAGGTTACTATATTAATGGCAGTTTGGTTAACACTATTAATGGTAGTTAGGTTAACTATATGAATGGTAGTTAGGTTAATGCTATGAATGGCATTTAGGTTAACACTATGAATGGTAGTTAGGTTAACACTATGAATGGTAGTTAGGTTAACACTATGAATGGTATTTAGGTTAACACTATGAATGGTAGTTAGGTTAATGCTATGAATGGTAGTTAGGTTAACACTATGAATGGTAGTTAGGTTAACACTATAAATGGTATTTAGGTTAACACTATGAATGGTCGTTAGGTTAATGCTATGAATTGTAGTTAGGTTAACGCTATGAATTGTAGTTAGGTTACTTTATGAATGGTGCTTTTTAGGAATAACAGTACAACAAAGGAAGAGATACTAATTAATTCCTTATATATAACATTATTAATAGCATTTCTCTTTCAGTTCTCATGATGTTGTTTTTCAAAAGGTATTACAACTAAAATACAGATTGGGGCAATAAAAGACAGGTCGAATGTAAGAAATTAAAATATTGATTAAAAAAATTAAAAATATCTCCAGGAAGTGACAGTCCCAGTGCCTTTGTCGCTTCCTCTCCCTGATTCCTGCTGTTCCTTATAAGGCAGACTCTTAATGAAACAGGTTGTAAACCCTGTGTATGCACTACCTTCAGATGCCACTAAAAGTGACCCTTTCGACCATAATGGGGCTATATCACTTCCCGTGCCGTGGAGAGGTGCAGAAAACAATGTATAACTCTTTGTTCTGCTGTTTAATGCCTCTCAGCGCTGTTTCTTTTTCACAGAGAGGAAGACCTTGTGATTTCCACTGACGGTGAATCAGGAACAAATAGGCACATCTTTGTAAGCCAATGGCAGGTTCAGCTACTCGATGGGCGTTAGGTGTGTAAGGGTCTTCATTATCTGCACAATGTATTTGTACACATCAGAAGATAACCCAAGGCTAGTTCTGGCTTGGGCTGTCATGCCACGGTAATGGGGTGCATGTTCACAGGGCACAAAAGCTTGACCTTGCTTTCTTCTTTCAGATCTATTTGAAGTATTCCAACTGTAATCCTCAATAACATACTAGAGGTCTTTAAAAGTGTCACTGAAACATTGTATGTTTTATGCATGCCAATGTTACAGTAATATTTCATTTAACCTTGCTTAGATGGGTTATGGTTTTGATGGGCTGTGATATTGCATGTGTATGCTGTAGTATGTTAGATCAGTTGAGATCATGCAGGGTCATCTGAAAGTGATTCATGAGTCTCCCAGTAATAGGGCTTCACGGAGTCAGCTTGATATGGCAGAGACTCATCTATTGATGATGCGTTAGACTCAGCATGCGGTTGAGTCAACCTTATAGTAAGCTTTTAAGTTCTCCATTAACTTTTTAAACTGCAAGTTTTACTGATGTTTTACACATGTACATTTCTGTTTCTGCACTCCCAAAGACTTACTTATCTCCAAAGCGACTTTAATTCTTCATAAAGCCATTACATTGGGAATTCCGCTCCTGCGCTCGTAAAAAGTAATGGCGAAGATTACTCGGAAAGAAAGAAACTGAGGAACTGTGGGCATTAGAGGCCTGTGAAATTATAGCTTCTCCTTTTTGATAAGTGCCTGGACTGTTAATCAGCCCAGGAATAAGACCACACCACCAGCGTTGTAAGCAGTGTTAAAAATGTCTCTAGAACCATCTTTGAATAGGGCAGAAGACTAGAATAAACGAGAGAAAAGCTCATTCTCTATCAGCCATGGTTCTCATGCATGCGTTCCTACAAAATATAGTTTTTTTCAATTTCTGAACTCAGGGGATGGCGGATGATAGTCCGTTAAATGTCTGCACACACCTTCCCCGTTGCTCGCGCCTTATTAAAATATGCAGATTAATATGCGACCGGTTCTGCATGTGATTAGAGCGGGTGGATTGGGTGCTCGAGATTCAGCTCATATTTGTAATCTTCTCAATTTACCAGCGAGTGAGAGCTTGTCAATTAAATGGAATGAAATGATGGGAGAGTAAGACTCATCTTCATCTTCTTGTTTCATGCTTGAGTGGCCACAGAGTTATCATTTACAGGGCTTCAAATCATTGGCAGGAAAGTTTTGTTGAAGGCTTCAGATAC
The DNA here is from genome assembly GCF_034236695.1 of Oncorhynchus nerka. NCBI lineage: Eukaryota > Metazoa > Chordata > Actinopteri > Salmoniformes > Salmonidae > Oncorhynchus > Oncorhynchus nerka. Next base: position 67,706,233 of record NC_088407.1, read on the forward strand.
GGAATGAATTTGTATTCTTCTCAGAGACAGCAGCTCAATACGCTCTGGTGAAGTGCACCCAGGCTTTGTCAATTACAACGTGTGTCAGGAAAAAAGGATCATGTCATTTGAGATGAGGGAAGGCATTAGGAGAAGACAGCTGTAAAGTAAGATCTTATGGAATTTAATGGTATTTATGTCAGTTTGTTTAAAGACGATTGATTTGCACTTATTTTATGTGTTTAGGCTTTTTCTATTAATTCAAGCTTCGATTTAAAATGTTTGCCAGTGAAAGGACAATATGTCATGACAATGTCCTGGGAGGACATTTTTTCAAAAACCTTCCCTCAGTCATTTGTACGTTACACACAGATAAAGCAGAATATATATTTCCATATACTGTGTCTGTGAGACCACTATCTGGTAGTTGTCCTACAACTTATCTATTACTAACTTATTACATAATAAATCCACTAGTAACTCTACAATTTTCTATCTAGTCTTGGGTGGGTTGCTGTGTCCAGGTATTCCACTCTGTCTTCTGTTCTCTTTCCGCCTCTCTGGCCCTCATTGGTAGCTGTTCTCCTCTTCAGTTCAGACATTGACAGAGCTGAATGAACCAGCAGAACAATGATCCTACAATGAGCTCCCATACATAGAGCGTCTTTGTCATCAAACACAATAATGTGATTTAGGCTAATTGAATCACATCTAATAGGCAGTGATTGAGCCCAAGTCGAAATTCTGTCCCTCACAATTAGCTTAAATTGAATTAGCTCCATTGTTAGGCAATAACTGGGCACCGTTATTGAAGTGTACAGGGTTCATCCAGGTCCCTATAACAGGTTTGCATTGATCTGCCCCACAAGAAGTCCTCCCTCACTCAACCACAATGAATCTGGCTAGGTACCACAGCCTGTAGGCGCTACAACTAATACAGACTTCAAGGCAAATTCATCAGCATGAAACAGTCCCATACATCAATTAATTCCTTTGTCTTGCCATTCAGAGCTTGCCGTCTAATATCAATTGTATTCCAGATATGTTGTAACAGTGCCATGCTCTGAGGGCTTTGGGAAGTTCGAGCAGACCTGTAGTCTTTCATGACAAGTCTACCCGTTGGGCTCTCTCTTTAATCAGACCTGATTGGTGAGGGAAGACCCCCAGGCTCACGGCTGGCAGAAGTGAAACAGATAGAAAGCTGTCTTGACATTGTGTTGTTTTACCTCCCCTCAACTATTTCACTCCCAAACTTGAACAGGTTTCTACGGTAAGAAAGTATTAGCCCTACTTTTAGCAGCCGTTTGTTGGTTTAATGAGAATACTAGAAGCTGCTCTGAATATCCCTACTCTCCACTACACCACAGTGCAGTAGGTGGTCTCCTAGTGCTGTGCCTAGACATAGCCATAGATTGATCTGGACAGGGCAGAAGAGTCACTCCAGTGCTGAGAGGCTGTCCAGACAGAGTGAGACAAGAGTAGAGCCAGCTCCTGACATTTGGCACAACAACCAACTGGGGGCAGAGTTAATGTAGCAGTGAGGGGTCAAAAGGTCGCAGGCCTAACCTCACTGCTACTTGCAGCCTGACTGACTAATGGTAGTCAGACTGTGACAGAACAGCGCCACCATTTTGCAGACAGGGCTCACTAAACGTTGAAATTGTTTTTATTTTCCTGAATGGTTGCCACTGCTTCCCTCAAATCACTGGCGCTGTTGCTTACCAGTGTTTTCAATTGTATTTGACAATCAGCACAGGTCAGAATGTCAAAATAAAGAAAGAAGATGAGAAATTATAAATATGTGTGTGCATACATGGATACTGTTGACTGTGTGTGTGTGTGTGTGTGTGTGTGTGTGTGTGTGTGTGTGTGTGTGTGTGTGTGTGTGTGTGTGTGTGTGTGTGTGTGTGTGTGTGTGTGTGTGTGTGTCCAGTGTCAATGTGTGTGTGGGAGTGTGTCCAGTGTCAATGTGTGTGGTTGTGTGTCTGTGTGTCTCCCAATTGGTGTGTGATGGGTGCAAAGGCAGGGTTCCTCAATCCTTCAGTCAGTCACTTCCTCTTGCTTGACTGGGCTGCTTACCCAGGCTGAAAGCAGCGCCGTTGTCATGTTGGAGTGTGCTAATTAGGCTCCAGTCTAATTTTCCAGGATGCTCTACTGCCCTTTAAATGGCCATTTCAAATTCAAAGTGATGGTAATTGTACAAAGGCATGCTGATCTAGTAATCCCCTGGGGTTTTGGCTTGACTGTTCATTCCCCCTTGTCTGTTTTTTTTTATTGTCTGGACATTTTGCGCCATATGATGAGGTCTTAAGTGGTCGCGCAAGCAATGCTCCCTGTGCTCCCCACGCTCACATCCCTCTTGTTCCTAATCCTGCGCCTTGATTTGGCCGGGAATCAGTGGGTCAGGACATTCAGGGGTTTGCAAGCAGTGGGGCCAAATGAGATGTCAAAATAAGTGCCTCCTTCTGGGGACCAAGTGGTTGGGAATTCAGTTTAAATCAGACCGGTTGCATGTTGAGGACACCGAAAGAGTGATAAAGTGAAGTCAATGACAATTTGGTTTTCCCAACACATTACACACGGACCAAGGTGACATGTTTGAAAGAGTCATTAGGTTGTTTCACTGTAATAACAGACATAAAATAAACATTTACAGGATGTTAATGACATCCTCATTAACATATTTAACATGGTTATGATGGTATATTAAATACAACAGAGTGTTAGAGAGGGAAATGACTGCACTGGTCGAATCCTGTACAACTCATTCACCAACAAACCACATGTAATTTACTGTTAATTTCTTCCCCAAAACTACACTTCCGTTTCCCAAAGAATTATCATCCTATTGTTATTCATTCTAGCCGGGTGCGTTCCTTTTTGTTGAAAGGTGTGAATACCCATGCTGTTTGATGCTATTTACTCTTGCTCAGGTGAGGTTTTATTTGTTCTTGAAAGGGATTCCTTGAAGTGACTCGGGTGTCAGGTCTGTGACGCTCCTCTTTACAATTGTCTATGCACATGAAGGAGACACAGGGAAGTGTGACTCCTCAGCCGCCACAATATTGATACTGTACGATGGCTGTCGAGACACAGACCCAGCCTGTAATCTGCCCTGACAGTCCGCACAGCACATGACTGATAGAAAATGAAATAAAACATTCCAAAGTTGGGCTGGGGTTTCTTTTTAGAGTATATGGAATCAGATGGGAAAGAAAAAGATGAAAGTCCATTGTCTAACGCAGCCTAAACTGTTTCCTTATTTTCTTTCTTTCTCACAGTGATGTCTTAGCTATCGCTCTTCCTCCTTTCTGAGTTGGGAAGGGTGGTTGGTGTGATGGTGGTAGTCTTGGGCGGTATACCGTATATACCGTATACCAGGGTATACCACCGGATGTTTTTTCAATACCGTCAATACCGTTTAAACCATTTCTTAAGAAAATAACGAATAAAATATTTGTAGGTACTTTTTAAGTAAATATCTGCATTCAATTAGTGCACTACGTTAGGAGGTAAAGAAGGTCACATTTTGATCTGTCACATGAGTTTTCATTACGAAGCTTACCGGTAGTTCCCAGTCCTGTGGTGTTTGTTTACAAGCACACAACGACGAGAGACTGGAGCCTTGAGAGTCACTCATCGTCTAAAATTCACTAAATGCTCTGCAATTGTGCTTTTGGTTTGCTAATTTAGCAGCTAGTTAGCTATCTAGCTAAGTGGTTAGCTTCTTCCAAAAATCAAGCTTCACTTGGTAACAGCAGAGAATCCCCTCCTGGATCAAGCCTTGCTGTCTAATATTTGTTTCGTGTGTGCAGCAAACTGTGAGTAGCATTTTTCTGTTACTTGTATAACATTATGAGCTGGGTTGTCTGTCCTGTAAATACTTTAGGTGAGAGACTGTGTAAAATGTTAGCATTACGCTCATTAGCATTTAGTTAGCATTCTCTATGGGATTTTACATGTACCTGTTAGCATTGCTAACCTTCGGATTACAGAGACTCAGTGTTATTTGAGTGCCATGTATTACCGAATATCTATATATGGCACAAGGTCAGTATGAAGGTATGACAATCTGGATACCACCAAAGCCTAGATGGTGGCCAGTGCCATTCATTGTACTGGTGTCACGCATGGTTTTATTGTCTCTTTAGTGAGTAGGGGGAGGCACTGGATGGGGTTTTTAGGACTAGAGAACACAATAGACTTTCTCAAAGACATCTTGATGTCACTGACTCATCAGTCAGACAAGGAGCCAGTAGTCAAGTGTCTGGTCACAATGGGTGAAACACACACCCACACACAAGCTCACGCACGCACGCATGCATGCACGCACGCACACACGCACGCACACACGCACGCACGCACGCACACACACACACACACACACACACACACACACACACACACACACACACACACACACACACACACACACACACACACACCTAAATCAGCTCCTTGCTTTCTAAAAGGCCTAAAGTGATAGATAGGTCCATTAGATTGCTCCTTGTCCACATTAAAGTAGCCCCGACTGCTGTTGCCCAGCGTCCTGTCTGTGCACTGTTTGACCATGAGTTGTGAGCCTGTTAATGAGACATAAAGGAGCCAATATCTTTAGTGTCTTAAAGAATGGAGACGACTAGATTCAGATGGACAATGCACTCCCAAAGACATTTTGAGTTGAATGATGAATGTCACAAGTGATGTGAGATCTTTGTTCTCATTCAATGCACTGACAACTACTACAACTACTTGTATATTTTCCTCTCATTCTTATACTCATGTCTACAGTCTAGATAAGCGACTTTGCCAGGGTTGGAATGGAAAGTCTTGGGGATTTTTTTATTTGTTAAGTCCTTGATCAGAAATAATTCTATATCGAAATAATTCAACTCAATAATACATTTGCAACTTGCTCTAAGACTGACTGAGTTCCTAAAATCTTCAAGTTCAACATTGAGTTTCACTAGTCCTTTTCTCAATATTTTTGCCCATTGAAATGACTGTAGCTGGACACTATGTGTGTTTGTATGTTTGAGCGGATGGGTAAACATTGAGCAGGGTGACAGGCCTATGCTGTCAGACTTTGATATGACAATGAAAGGTTTGCTTGGCCATATTGTGTGTATTTAAGGCTAGAGTGGGAACATCGAGTCCTGAATGTGAGTGACAAGGAGAGAATGGGGAGCAAACGCAGCCTTCACAGATGTCTAATCATGCACCGTTTCAATTTACTTTCAGTATGGATGGACAAGTGGCCTACTCCATTTGCAAAGAAGTCCCATTCCTCCCAAGGAGGTTGGGTCACTTTTCAGTTGCTCTTTTATGAAGATTAGTTTTAAAGCTGTGAAAGTGTTGAGAATTGTAATGAAACTGTCACTGATAATACACAGTGTGATGTACTGTCAGAAAACTTTCATCAAAGGACCTCCTGCCAAAAAGCTTGTTGTTAGCTTTGATGTGTTTGATTTGAGTTTTGTGTATGAGGTATAAAAGTCAAAAGAAACGTTTTTTAAATTTTATTTTTTCTTTCCGACTTGCTTTTTTGAATATTTTACTTATTTAGAGTAATAACTAGTTTCAAACACTGTGTAAACTATTTCATTTATATAATATTATATCATTTATACAATATTTTATGAGATTCTTTATGCATTGACCATTACCCAGCTGAAGGACAATGTTGACCACCCCTGTAGGTCTAAGCCCTTAGATTGCAATAACAACTAAGCTAACATAAGTCATTGTTTAATTTATAATTTAGCCATATGTTTTTTAATTTTAGGGCCCCTGTAAGTATATAATATATACAGTTGAAGTTGGAAGTTTACATACACATACATAAAAATGACATAGAAAGGATGTGTCTTAGGTCAGTTAGGATCACCACTTTATTTAAGAATGTGAATGTGTCAGAATAATAGTAGAGAGTGATTTATTTCAGCTTTGATTTCTTTCATCACATTCCCAGTGGGTCAGGCATTTACATACACTCAACTAGTATTTGGTAGCATTGCCTTTAAATGGTTTAACTTGGGTCAACGTTTCGGGTAGCCTTCCACAAATTTCCCACAATAAGTTGGGTGAAATTTGGCCCTTTCCTCCTGACAGAGCAAGTGTAACTGAGTCAGGTTTGTAGATCTCTTTGCAGGCACACGCTTTATCAGTTCTGCCCACAAATTTTCTATAGGATTGAGGTCAGGGCTTTGTGATGGCCACTCCAATACATTGACTTTGTTGTCCTTAAGACATTTTTCCACAACTTTGGAAGTATGCTTGGGGTCATTGTCGATTTGGAAGACCCATTTGCGACCAAGCTTCAACTTCCTGACTGATGTCTTGAGATGTTGCTTCAATATATCCACATCATTGTCCTCCCTCATGATGCCATCTATTTTGTGAAGTGCACCAGTCCCTCCTGCAGCAAAGCACCCCCACAACATGATGCTGCCACCCCCCGTGCTTCACGGTTGGGATGGTGTTCTTCGACTTGCAAGCCTCCCCCTTTTTCCTCCAAACATAACGATGGTCATTATAGCCAAACAGTTCTATTTTTGTTTCATCAGACCAGAGTACATTTCTCCAAAAAGTACGATCTTTGTCCCCATGTGCAGTTGCAAACTGTAGTCTGGCTTTTTTAAGTGGTTTTAGAGCAGTGGCTTCTTCCTTGCTGAGCGGCCTTTCAGGTTGTGTCGATACAGGTCTAGTTTTACTGTGGATATAGATACTTTTGTACCTGTTTCCTCCAGCATCTTCACAAGGTCCATTGCTGTTGTTCTGCTTTATCTTGGCCAGGTCGCAGTTGTAAATGAGAACTTGTTCTCAACTGGCCTACCTGGTTAAATAAAGGTGAAATAAAAAATAAATAAATAAAAGAGTTCAGATGACTGCCGAAAAGCTTGTGGATGTTGTAGAGCCAAACAACCGACACTGTCGTGTTCGGGAGAATCTCATGTTTCGATGGTGATGACTTATTAGCTTACAGCTTTTACAGACGATTAAACAGCTAAAGACCATTTATTTCCGACGTTCTTGTCGGCTCCTCATGGGTCGAAAAAGGCCTCTTTCACAAGCCCCATGTTATGAAATAGGCGCAAACTTTATATTGGCCGAAAGAGGGCATTGAGCTTCAGCCTCTATAAGAAACGACAAGTCTCTAGCATAAACACACAGGGAGCTATCCAATATTCAAAATGATTTCACAGTTTGACACACTGTGCTCAAATTGTTAATGGTATCCAACCTGTATTGGCTACTAGCCCACAACCTTCCCTGAGAACATGATATATTTTCTCTTTCTTTTTTTGGTCTCATTGCCAGTCCAAGGTTTTTGTCCTCGTCTCCCACAGGAAAGACACTTGAATTTGTTCATTTACCGAAAGGAAGAAGTTGAATGCCAGGTCATTCTTTTTTTTCTGTCAGATTTGCAAAGATTACTCACATAATGATCCTATTAGCCACAGAGAAAATGTGACTACTTAAAATGGATTTATGGAAAAAAGTTATCCCCAAAAACATTAGTCTGTGAATTTGAACCCTTCTCTCCACAGAAGTTATTCCCTCTGCAAATTAATCTCAAGGGGCTACATTTGTGCTCTCAAGGCCAACAAGTCTGAAAGTCATAATCCCAAACCATTTCAAGTTCCCAGCAGGCTCTCCCTTCTTGGAACTTTGAGATTGTTGAGGCAAAGTTGATTTGGCAAAGGATTAATCCGGACCAGCACCTTCAGTCCCTTCCGAAGCCAAGCTTTCCTGGCTCCATGGAGATCAACTGGAGCTGGGGTTATGAAAGGTAAACAGGTGAAATTCTCCCAAATGTAAAAAGGCTACTTTATTACAAGTTTACTTTTGTTGGGAAAATATTTATCTGTGAGATATGGTATGTCTCTTTTCAGGTTCCAAATGTGATTCCTAAAGAAGAAAACACTCAAATTCCTAATAAAGTTAAGTCTCAGCACACGCATCCTCACGAGTGGAGTGATACCTCCAGTAATAGTACCGCCAGAATTGTCTTCCTCCCTCCATGGGTCACAGCCCAGAACCCAGCTCAAGGCCCCATGTTGGCTGGCACCATATGTGAAGCGAGCAGGGGGTCGTGTAGTGGAAGGCTGGTGGTCATGCCACAGAGGCTAAGATACATTCACAGAGCCGGAGCCCCCCCACCCAGGCACACGGGGGAGAGGAGGTGTTAAAACCTGAAGGGCCTTTGCCTGGTCCCTCCGAGCAGGCAACCATCTGCTCCCCCACCCCCACCCAGCTGGCCACCTTTGATCCCACCAAATTTGAGCTAAAACGAGGATGATGACTGAGGCCTTCCAGTTTGCTCAGTAGAAGGAAGGGTGGCAGGGAGATAGTTCATGGAACTGGATGAGATGTGTAGAAAGGTATCACTACTATATTATTACCATGCTATAGAAGTAAAAAATAATTATATATATATAGATAATTATTTTTACTTATTTTTTACTTCTATAGCATGGTAATAATAGTAGGGCTACCTTATATATACATACACACAAAGGAAGAAACATTTTTGAATTATAAAAATAAATACAAAAATAATAATATAACATTTTTAAAAATAAGTATCGAAAATAACTGGGGAAAAAGGTCAAAGAAAATAATTTAATAGACATTTTGGGAAGTGGATTGCTAGACCCAAAAGGAATGCAATATCAATATGTCTATGAAACTGTAATAAAACACATGCATTTTGGTGCTGATTTGAAATAACTGAAGAGCTCTCACGCCATACAGCCATATGTGTAATTATTCTGTACTGGCTGTTGAAATGCTGTATGTGGAATATAAAACTAGATGTAATTGCAACACCTTATATCCCTAATTAAAGTGTGTCTTTCAAACATGTAAAATGTTACTGCTGGTCAATTGAAATTCAAATCAAAATTATCAGAATTTCTTCCGTTCATAACAAATGTATGGATCGATGCTAAATGGCTCATGTTGCAGAGATTAAAAGAGGATTCTGAACAATGTGGGAGTAGGCTACACATTCAGTATTTCCCCCTGCTTCTAACCTAGGGCCAAATTGATACTGCAGAAAATATAATGTGAATAATTAAAAGCATTGATTAAGCAGTGAGATACTATTTAATTAAGGTGGCTGGTTAGAATTCCTCAATCTACTGCCATTGATGGGTCATCAACACAACTAATTAAAAGCAGCAGAATACAGAAATAATTTCAATCAATAATGAGTACATGTTTTTGAAGAAGTTAATTAGGTAATCCTCTTTCCAACGCAAAGTCCTGTGTTGAATCTTAGCTATAGGACTTTAATGCACAGCCCTAATTATTTGTACAAGTATTGGCCAAAAGTTCCTGAAGTCCTGGCCCAGGATGTGGACTTAAAAGTAAAGGAGTGAACAAGTATGTGATGGGGAATAAACTTTAGATTCTACTCTCACTAATGTTCCTCAATATTAAGGCACTTGTTTGTTGTGAAATTAGTCAGATGTTAAAGTGTGTGTGTTTGTGTTTGTGTGTGTGTGTACATGCATGTGTACATGTGGATTCTAGCCACGCTAGGACACCAGCCATCCACAATCATTCCAATACAGGCACTCGCTATAGTATGGATGGACACAGAGAAATTGTTGAAACGAGAAAGCGCGAAAGAGGAGAAGAAGTGGGAAAAGCTCCAGCTAAAACTGCCCTCTGTGTGATCAGGGGTGAGCGCTCCTGGTGCCATCGCTCACCTCTGTAGCGCGAACAATCTCCACCCACCATCCGCCGGCTAACCAACTTGCATTAATAAAATTAGTTATCTCCCGTCCCCTCGGCCTCCCCATCCTTGCCATCTTCCACGTCCTCCCCGTCCCTGTATAGCTCAGGCTGTATTTAATCACGCGGGGGCCGACAGGTTGGGGACATTTCTCTGCCAGCATAATCAGAGGGCCTCCATGGCCTGGTCATATCTATTAATCCTGGCTTCCTATAACAGCAAGGCTTATCAGCTCCCAAAGCCTCCCTCTCATGGGATCTGAGCCGCTGTCTCAGCCACCTCTAATCTGGCCCTGGAAATTGTTAACAGGATGTAAATGTGTACAAGGATGAAATATGGCTCCATGTATAACACACAGCGTTATTGTTAAGCGTTTTGCCTGCCACTTCTGAGATGATATACATACAGAATAAGAAGATGGTATTGATTGATGGGGTGGCAGGTAGCCTAGTGGTTAGAGCGCTGGACTTGTAACTGAAAGTTTGCAAGATTGAATCCCTGAGCTGACAAGATAAAAATCTGTTGTTCTGAACAAGGCAGTTAACCCACTGTTGCTGTCATTGTAAATATGAATTTGTTCTTAACTGACTTTCCTAGTTAAATAAAGATAAACATTTATGAAATAACACGTCGGATAGTGTTTTAGATGCAAATCATCACAGGCGATTTGTGCGTGTGGTATGGTGTGTTTTTGCTCCCGGATGAAAACTAGACTGGATGTTGCAATTGAGGGACTGGAAGGCTAATCTCTAGTCAGCCATTTTAGTTCAAAGGAATTTAAGTGTGGTGAAACTAACAGTCCTATGGTTATTTCCACTGTGGTCCATTTACTGTGGAACCGTTTTGTGTTAGTGTGAAAATACAGGGGGATTTAAATAGACCAAATTAATATTCAGCACGGCTAACAAGAATTCTTCACAACCCTAGGTGTTATCCCCAATAAGTCTAGCGGGAGAAATAATGTGAGTTGAGTTTGTTTGGTATTCATCTCTCAGAACCAGGGAGGAATGCAATGCCTTCCCTGTTATTTTACATGTTAGTGTAGTTTCTTTCTCCTCCAAAAGGCATCATGAACTGTCATTTTGTGACAGAAGCAGATTTGTATCAGAGTCAAGTTTAGCTCGTATTTTGATGAGTTTGTATTTTTGATGTTTCTGGTTTCATCAGTACTCCTCTCAACTGAGGCATCAGCATAGGGTTTCTGAGATAAGGATATGTAGAAGATATGCATTAACAAGACGTACGAATCATGTATTGCATGAAATCTGACAGCAGTATAGTACATTCTGTATGTACAGTATATGCTATAATATATGTATTTTATATCACAAGTATGTTTGAGCTGAACTGACAAACCAACAAATAAATAGGTAAATAAATACAATTAGCTATTCCTGCTCAGTGAGTCCTATTCAAGGATTTAGCTTCAGAGAACTTCACACATTTGGCGGTTGTCAGTTGACACAACATTGATGTTGTTGTTTTTGTTTATCTTTTCTTGGTGTCCTGTCAGAATTGAAATCCAGTCTTTGGTGTGACTTCCTGTCAGGACTGGTTAGGACTTAGCATCACTTCCAGTGGACAGGAAGCTGTGTGATTCCTGCTTTGGCGTAACAGTAATTAGAGCCCCCCTTTTTTCTTCAGCAAGTAAGATGCAAAGCAGCTCAAAGTTCTGCCTCACATGATTAAAGGAACCTCATTATCTCTGGCAAGTCTCTGTATGACATCAGCTCCTACACAGAGAATATGGAAAGTACATGGAATTGTCACTGTCACCCCAAAACATAATTTGCCTATGCTTATGACTGGTACCTCCCTCCCTCCCTTTCCCAGAATTGGATAGAGGATTTTTTTGCTCATTGCTCATTTTGGGCTCATAAATCATATCTTAGTGGATTTCATATTCAGTGCCCACCCAACTGGTGAATTACAGTTACTCATGGAATCCTGTGGGTGGAATGGCCAATGACGATGGCTTGTTTTGGGTGACCCATCTTTGTGTGGATGTTTAATTTAGTTATGTCATTGGAGGACAATAACTACAACAAGCAACTAACCTATCTATACAGCCCCAGGAAGAGCCAAATATCTTACTTTATATAGGCCTACTGCCTGTCAACTGTAATGACTGCCTATAAATGTCACAATTTAGGAAACAAACAACACCACAACATTTGAGAAAGTTGAGTTAAATGTTCAATGTCGTTTTCCTTTTCTGTCATTTATCTAGTGCACAACAAGAGTCCTGCCATGGGGACACATCCCCTCAGAGAGAAAACAAATCTGATGACAGCAGAGGACACTCTAACAACAGAAGCCTTCTGGCCCAGTCAGACCACGTTGGGAGTGTCAGTAATTATCTTGAAGAGACTGACCGACACATTCGTCCAGCAAACTATAATGATCAAAAATCAAATGTTGGGTCTAGCCACATGGCGCCAATTTTTAATGGAAATGTTACGAACGACTAGGCCCTCAAATGAGGAATAATTTTTAATCACACTCAGCAGTGCCTCCCAGCATGAGGGTGCCAGGGCAGGGAAAGTTTTCAAGCTGCGGGCTGATTAGGTAGAGGATGGGACTCTGCTGGAGTACGGACATTGCGGCGCTTCTTCAGGAATAAATTTGCACCTGCCCCATCCAGAAAAATGGGAACTCTCCTCTTGCACAGAGAACTGGGCTTAATAAAAAGACATGGATAATTTGCACACTCTCCTCGGCCTCTAAATAGAATCCAGTTCACCACGGACAGGGTTGGGTTAGTAACGAATTACATGTAATCTGTTACATGTAAGGGATTACAAAAACATGTTAACTGTAATCTGTTACATATTTTTTCTGCTTTATTTAACTAAGCAAGTCAGTTAAGAACAAATTCTTATTTACAATGATGGCCTACACCGGCCAAACCTGGACGACGCTGGACCAATTGTGCGCTGCCCCATGGGACTCCCAATCACGGCCGGTTGTGATACAGCCTGGAACGTTACCAGCAAAAATATTGTAATCAGATTACAGATACTTTGGAAAAACTACATGATTACTTCGAGGATTACTTAGAAATTCAGAAAGGACGTTTGCGAAAAAAATCTTTGATACTTCTCTGTTTTCTCAATAACATTCAAATCAGCATTGAAAAAAGGTGCAAGTTTAAATTTGTTCCACCTGAGCGTGTCTGACCACATATCAGAGACCACTATGATGACACACCAAATAGGTTTGATAGATCGTGGGAAAAGAGCAAGAATAGGCTTTTGTTGGTACAGTCGAAGCTATGCCGACTGTTGTCGGCATCCAAAGATTATCCATCTTGAATAAACGCTTGGAGGTAAGGATGACAGCAGTGGTGTAATCTACGGCGATATGGATATGACTTATTATTGATATTTACATAGCGCATTGATGTGAATCACACTGCTGCTCTCTCATTTAGATATTTGTGCCTCATGGATTGTGGTTGTTGTGGATTGCTGTTCACAAATCTAAATGTGTATTTGAACCCAATAATAGTTGAATTCAAGAACTTTAAGCTGCTTATCAATCATTGTATTTGAAACCAGTGGACAGCCAGTGAAAAATGCGCACTTGCAACAGCTGCATAGTTGTTGATCCCAGCCTATTGTCACGACTTCGAAGTCGGTTCCTCTCCTTGTTCGGGCGGCGTTCAGCGGTCTTCTAGCCATCGCCGATCCACCTTTCATTTTCCATTTGTTTTGTCTTGTTTTCCCACACACCTAGTTTACATTTCCCTCATTACTTGTTGTGTATTTAACCCTCTGTATGCTGGAAAACACTCGGTTTGTTATTTTTGATTGAAACAAAACCGATATTCATGAAATACGAACACAGAACTTGTTTTTTGTGTGGTGATGCTCAAGTTATCCTGCCTTTCGCCCATCCGTAAAGGATTCCCCGAATCCTGAGAAGCGTGGGAGTGGGCGGATTTCCTCGTCCTTCTCGCCAGCCGTGATTCTGGGCAGCTCCATGGTAAGAAATGTGACCGTTCCTGGTCCAAAAACAATGTCTTATCCCGGAGCTGGAGTAAATGACAACACTAAGCTGCTCCTGAATGTACTATGCCAGGACATGGAAATTGATTCTATCATAGTCCATGTTGGTTTTAATGACATATATGTAGGGCAGCTCTGAACATTTGAAACTGGATTTTAAAGAGTTGATTGACTCTCTGCTGAACACTGACAAAAGACCGATCATATCTGGTCGTCTGCATTCTCTGAATCACGGCATTGAACGCTTTAGCAGGATTCTTTCTCATCACAACTGGCTACGTGATTATTGAAGCTGTAACGCTCTGGGCGTAGTGGGTGCGAAGTCAGGCGCAGTCAGCAGAGAGTTCAGGGTAGTGCTATGGTAGTGCTATTTATTGCACATACGGCAAACATAAGCCACCCCACGAAACACAGGGCGCACACAAAACAAATGCCTCACGGGGACTCAAACAGTCCGGAGAAAAACCCACGAACGAAACACGTCAACATCTAACGTGATCAGAGCAACACAAAACAATCATGCACAAAGAGCAGGAGGGCCTACTGGCTGACATAGCCCGACTAATCAGCCTACACACTAAACAGGTGAAACCCAATAAACAGAAAGGGGAAAAGGGATCAGTGGCAGCTAGTAGGCCGGTGACGACGACCGCCGAGCGCCACCCGAATAGGAAGGGGAGCCACCTTTGGTAGGAGTCGTGACAGCAGCTCAATGGGTGTAACTTCTGTTGGCAATTTCGATACCTTTTGGAAACAAAACACGTTTTATAAGGAGGATGGGATCCAGCCAAATAATTTAGGATCCTGGATCCTTTCACAGCATTATAAGGCTGCTCTGAGACAATGACTTATCAATGACCCAGCCCTGCTCAGCTCATCCCTACCATTGTGACGCAGAGTTGTCATGATAGTTCAGCAAATGTACATTACACCAGGGACATCAGTAGACACAATATACTGTACGTAGCTTAATGTATGCCCCTTTAACTGCCCTGAATGCCTCTACTGATCCTACAGCTATTGTACGCAGTAATCATGTGCCTATGAACCAGATTTATACTGTTAGCACTAAGCCGGTGCACCCTAGGAGGAAGTCCACTGTGAGCAGCTCACCCTGCACTAACATAAAGAACATGAGCACATCTACTGCTACTAAGCTTCCCAGTAAAGCAACAAAAGCAAGTAAGCATCCTAGAAGAAAGTGATGAAAATAGCCCACGTTAAAATATGTATCTTAAGAAACAAGGTTCATGAAATCAATAATTTGCTAGTAGCAGATGACATTCATATTCTGCCAATCTCTGAAACGCACTGAGATAATATCTTGATGATGATACAGTGGTAGCAATACAAGGATAGAAATACCAATGTTGGAGGTGTTGCTGTTTATATTCAGAACCACATTCCTATAAAGATTAGAGAGGATCTCATGTTAAACACTGCTGAAGAAATATGGCTACAGGTTCATCTGCCTCATCTAAAGCCCATTCTGGTGGGAAGCTGCTATATACCACCAAGTGCTAACAGTCAGTATCTGGATAACATGGGTGAAACGCTTGATAACGCATGTGATATCAACAGAAAGGTATATTTTCTGGGTGATTTAAATATTGCCTGGCTTTCATCAAGCTGCCCACTCAAGAAAATGCTTCAAACTGTAACCAGTGCCTGCAACCTGGTTCAGGTTATCAGTCAACCAACCAGGGTAGTATTAACAGCACAGGAATGAAATCATCAACATGTATTGATCACATGTTTGCTAATCCTGCAGAAATTTGCTTGAAAGCAGTATCCAGATTCATTGGATGTAGTAATCACATAGTAGCCATATCTAGGAAATATCTAGGAAATATAGTAGCCATATCTAGGAAAACCTATAGTGTATTAGAGGTCACACAAGATGTTTTGTATTGATTCCTATGTTATTGACGTAAAGAATATCTGTCGGTCCGTGGTGTGTAATGAGGAGCAAACAGACACTGCACTTGACACATTTGTGAAATTGCATATTCCAGTTACTAATAAGCAAAAAAATGACTGTATAAAACAATCCTTGTGGATTGATGAGGAATTCAAAAATTGTACGGTTGAGAGGGACGAGGCAAAAGGAATGGCAAATAAGTGCGGCTGCACAACCGATTGGTAAACTTATTGCAAATTGAGAAATCCTGTGACTAAACTGTTTAAGAAGAAGAAACTACACTATGAAACAAAGATAAATTAAATAAAGAATTATAGTAAAAAGCTTTGGAGCATCTTAAATTAAATTCTGTGAAAAGCAGGCAAACTCAGCTCCATCATCATTGAATCAGATGGCTCATTCATCACAAAACCAACTAATATTGCCAACTACTTTAATGATTTTTATTGGCAAGATTAGTAAACGTAGGCATGACATGCCAGCAATAAATGCTGACACTACACATCCAAGTAGGTCTGACCAAATTATAAAAGACAAGTGTTGTAATTTTAAATTCTGTGACGTTAGTGTGGAAGAGGTGAAATTTTTCAAGAATGACAAGACACCGGTATCTTACAACTTGGATGGAAAATGACTGAGGATAATAGTGGACGATATTGCCACTCCTTTTTGCCATATTTTCAATGTAAGCCTACTAGAGACTGTGTGACCCCCTTTACTGGCTCAAATAGCCGACCAATCAGCCTGTTACCAACCATTAGTAAACCTTTGGAAAAAATTGTGTTTGACCAGATACAATGCTATTTTACAGTAAACAAATTGACAACAAACTTTCAGCATGCTTATAGGGAAGGACACTCAACAAGCACAGCACTTACACAAATGACTGATGATTGGCTGAGAGAAATTGATGACAAAAAGTTTGTGGGGGCTAAGTTGTTAGACTTCAGTGCGACATTTGACATTATCGATCATAGTCTGCTGCTGTCAAAACGTATGTGTTATGGCTTTACACCCCCTGTAATATTGTGGATAAAGAGTTACATGTCTAACAAAACACAGAGGGTGTTCTTTAATGGAAGCCTCTCCAACATAATCCAGGTAGAATCAGGAATTCCCCAGGGAAGCTGTCTAGGCCCATTACTTCTTTCAATCTTTTCGAATGAATTGTCACTGGCTTTGAGGAATGCCAGAGTGTCTATGTATATGGATGACTCAACACTATACATGTCAGGTACTACAGCAACTGAAATGACTGCAACACTTAACAAAGAGTTGCAGTTAGTTTCAGAGTGGGTGGAAAGGAATAAGTTAGTCCTACATATTTCTAAAACTAAAAGCATTGTATTTGGGACAAATTATTCACCAAACCCTAAACCTCAAGTAAATCTTATAATAAATAATGTGGAAAATGAGCAAGTTGAGGTGACTAAACTACTTGGAGTTACCCTGGATTGTAAACTGTCATGGTCAAAACATATTGATACAACAGTAGCTATGGGGAGAAGTCTGTCCATGATAAGGCTCTGCTCTACCTTCTTGACAGCACTGTCAACAACGCAGGTCCTACAGGCCCTAGTTCTGTTGCACCTGGACTACTGTTCAGTCGTGCAAGCAGTAAAAAATTAGATAAAGCCTCCTGGGTGGCGCAGTGGTCTAGGGCACTGCATCGCAGTGCTAGCTGTGACACCAGAGACTCTGGTTTTGCGCCCAGGCTCTATCGCAGACGGCCGCGACCGGGAGGTCCGTGGGGCAAGGCACAATTGACCTAGCATTGCCCGGGTTAGAGAGGGTTTGGCCAGTAGGGATATCCTTGTCTCATCGCGCACTAGCGACTCCTGTGGCGGGCCGGGCGCAGTGCACACTAACCAGGTCGCCAGGTGCACGGTGTTTCCTCCGACACATTGGTGTGGCTGGCTTCCGGGTTGGGTGCGCGCTGTGTTAAGAAGCAGTGCGGCTTGGTTGGGTTTGTTTCGGAGGATGCATGGCTTTCAACCTTTGTCTCTCCCGAGCCCGTACGGGAGTTGTAGCGATGAGACAGGATAGTAACTACTAACAATTGGATACCACAAAATTGGGGAGAAAAGTGGGTATAATTTAAAAAAATTAGATTAACACAAACATAGGCACAGACAC
Organism: Oncorhynchus nerka; assembly: GCF_034236695.1. Lineage (NCBI taxonomy): Eukaryota > Metazoa > Chordata > Actinopteri > Salmoniformes > Salmonidae > Oncorhynchus > Oncorhynchus nerka. The sequence goes on from NC_088407.1 coordinate 67,724,024, forward strand.
ATGCATACACACACAATAACATACGCACTATACACACACCTACACATGGATTTTGTACAGTATATATGTGGTAGTGGTGGAGTAGGGGCCTGAGGGCACACAGTCTGTGAATGTATTGTCATGTTTTTAAAACTGCCTTAATTTTGCTGGACCCCAGGAAAAGCGGGGATGGGGATCCATAATAAATACAAATAATACAAATGCCTCATGAGCTTAGTTCAACTGTCACACTCCATGAGAACCCAAAACATAAGCTTGTTTTTCTCCAATGTTTGTAAACATTGTAAACGTAAACAAACACTGTATAGCCTTATAACATGGATGGTCAGTCCTTGCATCTGTAGCTCTGTCTATTAATCTGAGAGTGGTTACATTTCTCCAGGTTCATCCCTCAGCTTTTACCAAAACAGAGGTGTGGCGGCCGTTTTGTTACTGTTTCATCTGTGGATTTCCATTTAAAGAGCTGCATATTATCAAGATATTAAAGTGTCACCAACAAAATGGTAAACAATCGGCCAGTCCTCCATGACAACAAAACAACAGAGTAGTGCTGGCTAATAAGTCCTTTGTTTTGGGTCAGGTAAAACAATTTGGCTAATCTATACTTCCATGTTTCCAAGTCTTATTCTTGAAGATGAAGGGGTATAACATATATTGGAAAGACTGGAATTCTGATAGACTTTGGTTTTTAATGTAAAGTTATAATTGAATCATATTATTATATGTAGTGGAAAGCGATGGGTTAGAAGAAGCCTACATAACCAACCCATAAAGTAAAATGTAAAATCCATATATGCCAGCTATGTAAACTTTTACATTGATTTATCCTGCAATAGATGTCATTCAATTGGTAACATACATTTTTTGTCTTCTTCTAATGCCTCTTATGGGGAAAGTCATCTAAAAGTAACTGAATGTAATCCGATTACATTACTGAGTTACTTTACTGAAAAAGTTACGTTACTGATTGCAAAGTTGGACAGGTAACTAGTAACTGTAACGGATTACATTTAGAAAATAACCTACCGAACCCTGACCACAGAGTCTGTTAATTTGCACAGTTAACAGCTGACTGAGAGGGGACGGCACGGCGTCAGCACGATGACGGCTTGACAGGAACTGGACAAAGAGACAGTGGACATACTGCTGTACCATCCATGGACATGTAACCATCGCTCCTTTATACAGAAGAGAATAAGAAACTAACTTAGATTCAACAAACATAAAAAATAATCTCAGATAATCTCCATAAAGTGAAATCCCAGAACGTCGTCGGAATGGGAATTCTGAGACGTCCACTGTGACAGGTGACTCGGGTTGATGATTCCCTCCACAATGTATATTCCTGAAAAGGAGAGATGGATTATGACAGTTTTCATATTAAGCAGATTAATATGCTGCAAAGAGCATTAAGAGCGCCAAGTACATCAGCCGATACTATCCCAAATTGACCTGCCAATCACCCTGCCCTGGCTTCAAAGGTGCAGATAAGGTATTTGAGGTCAATGAAAAGCAGACACCACTTTCTGTAGGCTTTCCTCCTACAGTATTATCAGCACTGTGTTTCTCTCTGTCTAAACCACAGCTTTCTGGTCTCGGGTGACATGAAAAAGACTAGGGATAATTCATCATGGCTACAAAATGGTGGCTATTTCACAACTATAATAGTACACGTTTTACACATTTACTGGAATAGCCCACATTAATACTTTCTCCATGTCTGAAATGACTAGAGGGGGAGAGGATATCTTCCCAAGGCTTATGAGGTAATCTCACTGATATGTATTCTTCTAATGATGACTAAGAATGTAAACTGATGGTCACATTTATTCCCAGATGACCCCAATGAGGCTTTACGATTCAAGTAATGAAACGTGCATAAAATAAACTTCAAATCTTCCCGGTCACAGATGGAATAAGCTCTCGTATGAAGCAATCCCAGCAAGGTATTAAAGTTGGCAAATGGTAGATAATACCACTAGATTCGTAGATACATGCCCAACAAGGGTTTCTTAAATGTGAATTAAAGCTTGTGCCCAAATTGGATGTAACTAAGGCTTAAATAAAGACTATATTGATGTAGGCTGAAATTTGTATAGTTTATCTACCATAAACCATATTTAAAAATTCTCAAATAGACTGGATATAGATTGGATATATAATATGAATATATTTTATCCTCAAATAATTCAGAGAATGTGTTCTGTGTCATGATAATTACAATACCCACAACTCAACACTGCCTTTAAAAATCAAGAAAGAAAGACTTGAACAGAGTTATCTGTTCTCAAAGAGGGTCAAAGAGAGAACCAGGGAGAGTGTGAAGGAGAAAAAGAGAGAAAGAGAAGGAGAGAGGGAACCAGGGAGAGTGTGAAGGAGAAAAAGAGAGAAAGGGAAGGAAAGAGAAGGAGAGAGGGAACCAGGGAGCGTGTGAAGGAGAAAAAGAGAGAAAGAGAAGGAAAGAGAAGGAGCGAGGGAACCAGGGAGAGTGTAACATTTAGGCAAGATCACTCCTCACGTTCAGCTGGAGCTGTCGTACCTGTCATTCAGCTGGAGCTGTCGTACCTGTCGTTCAGCTGGAGCTGTCGTACCTGTCATTCAGCTGGACCAGTCGTACCTGTTGTTCAGCTGGAGCTGTCGTACCTGTTGCTCAGCTGGAGCTGTCATACCTGTCATTTAGCTGGACCAGTCGTACCTGTCATTCAGCTGGAGCTGTCGTACCTGTCGTTCAGCTGGAGCTGTCGTACCTGTTGTTCAGCTGGAGCTGTCGTACCTGTTGTTCAGCTGGACCAGTCGTACCTGTCATTCAGCTGGACCAGTCATACCTGTCGTTCAGCTGGAGCTGTCGTACCTGTTGTTCAGCTGGAGCTGTCGTACCTGTCGTTCAGCTGGAGCTGTCGTACCTGTTGTTCAGCTGGAGCTGTCGTACCTGTTGTTCAGCTGGACCAGTCGTACCTGTCGTTCAGCTGGAGCTGTGGTACCTGTCATTCAGCTGGACCAGTCGTACCTGTCGTTCAGCTGGAGCTGTGGTACCTGTCGTTCAGCTGGAGCTGTCGTACCTGTTGTTCAGCTGGAGCTGTCGTACCTGTCGTTCAGCTGGAGCTGTCGTACCTGTTGTTCAGCTGGAGCTGTCGTACCTGTTGTTCAGCTGGACCAGTCGTACCTGTCGTTCAGCTGGAGCTGTCGTACCTGTCGTTCAGCTGGAGCTGTCGTACCTGTCGTTCAGCTGGACCAGTCATACCTGTCATTCAGCTGGAGCTGTCGTGCCTGTCGTTCAGCTGGAGCTGTCGTACCTGTTGTTCAGCTGGAGCTGTCGTACCTGTCATTCAGCTGGACCAGTCGTACCTGTCGTTCAGCTGGAGCTGTCGTACCTGTCGTTCAGCTGGAGCTGTCGTACCTGTTGTTCAGCTGGAGCTGTCGTACCTGTCGTTCAGCTGGAGCTGTGGTACCTGTCATTCAGCTGGACCAGTCGTACCTGTTGTTCAGCTGGAGCTGTCGAACCTGTTGCTCAGCTGGAGCTGTCATACCTGTCGTTCAGCTGGACCAGTCATACCTGTCATTCAGCTGGAGCTGTCGTACCTGTCGTTTAGCTGGACCAGTCGTACCTGTCATTCAGCTGGAGCTGTCGTACCTGTTGCTCAGCTGGAGCTGTCGTTCAGCTGGAGCTGTCGTATCTGTCGTTCAGCTGGAGCTGTCGTACCTGTTGCTCAGCTGGAGCTGTCGTTCAGCTGGAGCTGTCTTACCTGTCGTTCAGCTGGAGCTGTCGTACCTGTCATTCAGCTGGAGCTGTCGTACCTGTCGTTCAGCTGGAGCTGTCGTACCTGTCGTTCAGCTGGAGCTGTCGTACCTGTCATTCAGCTGGAGCTGTCATACCTGTCATTCAGCTGGAGCTGTCGTACCTGTCGTTCAGCTGGAGCTGTCGTACCTGTCATTCAGCTGGAGCTGTCGTACCTGTCGTTCAGCTGGAGCTGTCGTACCTGTCATTCAGCTGGAGCTGTCGTACCTGTCGTTCAGCTGGAGCTGTCATACCTGTCATTCAGCTGGAGCTGTCGTACCTGTCATTCAGCTGGACCAGTCGTACCTGTTGCTCAGCTGGAGCTGTCATTCAGCTGGAGTTGTCGTACCTGTCATTCAGCTGGAGCTGTCGTACCTGTCGTTCAGCTGGAGCTGTCGTTCACCTCAGCTGGTCGTACCTGTCATTCAGCTGGAGCTGTCGTTCAGCTGGAGCTGTCTTACCTGTCGTTCAGCTGGACCTGTCGTTCAGCTGGAGCTCAGCTGGAGCTGTCGTATCTGTCATTCAGCTGGAGCTGTACCTGTCATTCTGTCATTCAGCTGGAGCTGTCGTACCTGTTGCTCAGCTGGAGCTGTCGTTCAGCTGGAGCTCAGCTCTTACCTGTCGTACCGTTCAGCTGGAGCTGTCGTTCAGCCTGTCATTCAGCTGGAGCTCATTCAGCTGGAGCTGTCGTACCTGCATACCTGTCGTTCAGCTGGAGCTGTCGTACCTGTCGTTCAGCTGGAGCTGTCGTACCTGTTGCTCTGTCATTCAGCTGGAGCTACCTCGCTCACCTGCAGCTGTCGTTTAGCTGGACCAGTCGTACCTGTTGCTCACCAGCTGGTTCAGCTGGAGCTGTCGTACCTGTTGCTCACCTGCTGTCAGCTGTCGTTCAGCTGGGAGCTGTCTTCACCTGTCGTTCAGCTGGAGCTGTCGTACCTGTCGCTCAGCTGGAGCTGTCATACCTGTCGTTCAGCTGGAGTCAGTCATACCTGTCATTCAGCTGGAGCTGTCGTTCAGCTGGAGCTGTCGTACCTGTCATTCAGCTGGAGCTGTCATACCTGTCATTCAGCTGGAGCTGTCGTACCTGTCGTTCAGCTGGAGCTGTCGTACCTGTCATTCAGCTGCAGCTGTCATACCTGTCGTTCAGCTGGAGCTGTCGTACCTGTTGCTCACCTGGAGCTGTCATACCTGTCGTTCAGCTGGAGCTGTCATACCTGTTGCTCACCTGCAGCTGTCATACCTGTCGTTCAGCTGGAGCTGTCGTACCTGTCGTTCAGCTGGACAAGTCATACCTGTCATTCAGCTGGAGCTGTCGTACCTGTTGCTCACCTGGAGCTGTCGTACCTGTCGTTCAGCTGGTCCAGTCATACCTGTCATTCAGCTGGAGCTGTCGTTCAGCTGTAGCTGTCGTACCTGTCATTCAGCTGGAGCTGTCATACCTGTCGTTCAGCTGGAGCTGTCGTACATGTTGCTCACCTGGAGCTGTCGCACCTGTTGTTCAGCTGGAGCTGTCGTACCTGTCATTCAGCTGGAGCTGTCATACCAGTTGCTCGCCTGGAGCTGTCGTACCTGTCGTTCAGCTGGAGCTGTCGTACCTGTCGTTCAGCTGGAGCTGTCGTACCTGTCGTTTAGCTGGAGCTGTCGTACCTGTCATTCAGCTGGAGCTGTCGTACCTGTTGCTCAGCTGGAGCTGTCGTTCAGCTGGAGCTGTCGTATCTGTCGTTCAGCTGGAGCTGTCGTACCTGTCATTCAGCTGGAGCTGTCGTACCTGTCATTCAGCTGGAGCTGTCGTACCTGTCGTTCAGCTGGAGCTGCCGTACCTGTCGTTCAGCTGGAGCTGTCGTACCTGTCGTTCAGCTGGAGCTGTCATACCTGTCATTCAGCTGGAGCTGTCGTACCTGTCGTTCAGCTGGAGCTGTCATACCTGTCATTCAGCTGGAGCTGTCGTACCTGTCATTCAGCTGGACCAGTCGTACCTGTTGCTCAGCTGGAGCTGTCATTCAGCTGGAGCTGTCGTACCTGTCATTCAGCTGGAGCTGTCGTACCTGTCGTTTAGCTGGACCAGTCGTACCTGTCATTCAGCTGGAGCTGTCGTACCTGTTGCTCACCTGGAGCTGTCATACCTGTCGTTCAGCTGGAGCTGTCGTACCTGTCATTCAGCTGGAGCTGTCATACCTGTCGTTCAGCTGGAGCTGTCGTACCTGTTGCTCACCTGGAGCTGTCGTACCTGTCATTCAGCTGGACCAGTCGTACCTGTTGCTCAGCTGGAGCTGTCATTCAGCTGGAGCTGTCGTACCTGTCATTCAGCTGGAGCTGTCGTACCTGTCGTTTAGCTGGACCAGTCGTACCTGTCATTCAGCTGGAGCTGTCATACCTGTCGTTCAGCTGGAGCTGTCGTACCTGTTGCTCACCTGGAGCTGTCGTACCTGTTGTTCAGCTGGAGCTGTCGTACCCGTCGTTCAGCTGGAGCTGTCATACCTGTCGTTCAGCTGGAGCTGTCGTACCTGTCATTCAGCTGGAGCTGTCATACCTGTCATTCAGCTGGAGCTGTCGTACCAGTTGCTCACCTGGAGCTGTCATACCTGTCGTTCAGCTGGAGCTGTCGTACCTGTCATTCAGCTGGAGCTGTCATACCTGTCGTTCAGCTGGAGCTGTCGTACCTGTTGCTCACCTGGAGCTGTCGTACCCGTCGTTCAGCTGGAGCTGTCGTACCTGTCATTCAGCTGGAGCTGTCGTACCAGTTGCTCACCTGGAGCTGTCGTACCTGTTGCTCACCTGGAGCTGTCATACCTGTCATTCAGCTGGAGCTGTCGTACCTGTCGTTCAGCTGGAGCTGTCATACCTGTCGTTCAGCTGGAGCTGTCGTACCTGTCGTTCAGCTGGAGCTGTCGTACCTGTCATTCAGCTGGAGCTGTCGTACCTGTCGTTCAGCTGGAGCTGTCATACCTGTCATTCAGCTGGAGCTGTCGTACCTGGCGTTCAGCTGGAGCTGTCATACCTGTCATTCAGCTGGAGCTGTCGTACCTGTTGCTCACCTGGAGCTGTCGTACCTGTTGCTCACCTGGAGCTGTCGTACCTGTTGCTCACCTGGAGCTGTCATACCTGTCGTTCAGCTGGAGCTGTCGTACCTGTCGTTCAGCTGGAGCTGTCGTACCTGTTGCTCACCTGGAGCTGTCGTACCTGTCATTCAGCTGGTCCAGTCATACCTATCATTCAGCTGGAGCTGTCGTTCAGCTGTAGCTGTCGTACCTGTCACTGCGGCGATGATAAGCAGTTTGTTTGAACTGGGGGTCAGGCACTGCACAGGGGAAGTGAAAGAATGCTGGGGACCAGTGATAGCAGGGGGAACTGGGCGTGAGAGGTTACATCTTGATTTATTGAGTCTTGATGGGGTCATCTTGACCTGAGGTAGAGGTCACTGTTACAGCCAGGGAGAATGACTAGGAGGATTCTACTTGACTATATCTCCCTCTCATCCCTGGGAAGCTGGGACAAGATTTACTATTTAGTGAAAATAGTATTGAAGGAAATAAACCCCAAAAATATATCCATATTTAACTCTCCATCGCTCGGTGTTAGCTTACTGAACCTGAGTGACCTCAACAAGTATACCTCTTTCTGCTTGACTATTACTCACTGAAGCCCATTACAATCCCCTGTATTCCAGTATGATAAATCTAAATAAAAAGTTGTCCACGTCTCTCCAGCTGTGTTTCACCTCTCCAGCTGTGTTTCACCTCTCCAGCTGTGTTTCACCTCTCCTTAGCTGTTGTTTTTCTCCTGTTTACTTAGCATTCTGTGGCAACCATCTTGTCGTCACCACCGTAATGACTAAGATTCCAGTATAAAGACCTAATGAGAAAACACACAAACACATTCATGTATCATTGTAGCAGCACATGTGTACACACACAGTAGATACAGTATGAAGCAAATTCCCCCAGCTATCCAAACACTTTGCTTTTCATGTTGGTCCCGCTGTTTCCAGCCGTTTGGCCTATGTTGCCGTGGGGGCAGCTGTTGACACTGTTACCATTGCATTTCCTATTCTGCCTGCCAGCTGCCTCTCCTCTATTATCCTTGCCCCCCTCAACGAGTGGGTGAAACAAGTGTTACCAGCCGGTCCAATGACAGACAGCTCCTTTCTGTCCCTGGCTGTACAGTAGCGCCAGCCTTTCATGGCACAAAGAAAACCAGTGAGCGTGGAGAACCACAATGGCCCCACAACCCACCTCACCGTGCTCTTGTTCATCAACACACACCTTATGCCCTGCCTCGGGATCAACAGCGTGAGAGTGTGTTTACACACACTACATTCTCACGTACTGTACATACACCGCTCCCCGCTAGAGAGGGGCATCTGGAGGGTGACTGTGCCCTCTCTACACAGGGGCAGGTGAGCCTGCGTGTGTCTGTGTGTGAGAGAGAGAGAGAGAGAGAGAGAGAGAGAGAGAGAGAGAGAGAGAGAGAGAGAGAGAGAGAGAGAGAGAGAGAGAGAGAGAGAGAGAGAGATGACTGCAGATCTAAGGTTGCTGAAGTTGTTTGTGTATAGAGCCAAATTAGATAGGAGAGAGTACAGCGATCATAGGGATTTATGTCCAAATCATTGCATGAGCATCAATAAGGAGAAAGATGAAAACTATTTGTTTGAAAGATGATACCAAATGCCAGAGGAAAACATAAGGAACGAAGTCTATTATTGTTTTGGTTGTCTGAGCAAATGTTTTTCTGGCAGTGTCGCAATACTACTGTCTTTGAACTGTGCAACAGAAATGCATAATGTCTGTAGGCAAACTGTAAAAGCAGAATACATGTATGTGTTACTAATGTGTATCAAGGCTATTCCAACCCTCACCTACTTCAAATATTTATTGTCAGTTAGTGTGAAGAGTATTCAGGTAATTACATCATATGCATAAGAAAGAAAACCCAAGACGTGTGATGTAAATGCATCATTACCATTTGAGGAAAATACTCTATGCATATGTATACAAAGCACCAACCTAAACAATGATTTGCCTATTGCGACAGAAAGCAGTCTCTGTATACCACATGATCGATAATGAAATAGTACTTTTTGATGAGACATGGTCTTTCAAGGAGAGGACTAAGAAAAAGGTTTCCTCGTTTTTGATTGAGGCAGTTTTCTCCTCTGTGTCTGTGTCCGTGTCTGTGTCTGTTTCTGTGTCTGTTTCTGTGTCTGTGTCCGTGTCCGTGTCTGTGTCCGTGTCTGTGTCTGTTTCTGTGTCTGTTTGTGCGTGCGTGCGTGTGTGTGTGTGTGTGTGTTTCTGTGTCCGTGTCTGTGTCTGTTTCTGTGTCTGTTTGTGCGTGCGTGCGTGTGTGTGTGTGTGTGTGTGTTTCTGTGTCCGTGTCTGTGTCCGTGTCTGTGTCTGTTTCTGTGTCTGTTTGTGCGTGCGTGCGTACGTGTGTGTGTGTGTGTGTTTCTGTGTCTGTGCGGTACGGGGAGAGATAAGAGGAGAGTGAGCGTGTTTAAAGTGTCCTGTGGGAGAGCGGTGACAGGTGTACTGCAGACAGGCATCGTGCTGGGAAAAATAGAGATGGGTGACTCCTCTAAAGCTCAGTCGCTAAGCTAAAATTAGAACGTCTTCAACTGTGTTATGGGCCTGGAGAGTGGCTGAACAAAATGTATAAATATTGATATTTTTCTAAAAGTAACTCCAACAATAACTGCAGAGCTTTGTTGCAATTTGCAAATATTCATAAAATCTCAATTATTTTATTTCATCCAATGGAAATATCCATGGATATAAATATCCATTAAATCCAACAACTCACAGTCAAATTAAATATGACTCTTCTCAAATCAAGTTGTCATTTTTTGTTGTTTGTTTTCTAGGTGGCATTTTCAAGTCGTGGGAAGGTGGTCAAGGAGCAACGGAGAAAATACAGACAGACATGAGATGTGTAAAAAAGAAAAGGGGGAAATACTGCAAATATTTTTGTCCATACTGTACACCAGAAAACCCAACAAAAACAGAACCTGCCTAATCAGCATGTTCTTACTGCCCAATGTCTCAAACATTGGGCATGCTTCAATAATCAATAAATATAATAAACATCTAAGTGAAACAAATTGTTCATAAGCTACCTGTTTAATTGTTTCAGAACTCCTTGAACAGTATATTTCCTTATTAGTTTGGAAGCATTGGGCCTGTGTTAGGTGGATGGATGAGGCTGTCAGGGCCTGGACATAATGGTTGGAGCTGTATGAGTGATTTCTAACAGGAGAAGCCTATTAGGGCTGACAGGGGGATGATTATATTAGACCATCATCATTCAGAAGACACCGCCTCCACCACCCCCCACCCTCATCCGTCAGACAGATCAAAACACAGAGCCTCACTCCCTCTCTCCCTCACTCTCTCTCTCCCTCCCTTTCTGTGTCAATCTTTCATGCTCCCTCCTTTCCAGTCTCTCTCTCTCTCTCTCTCCTAGTCTCTTTTCTCTTTCTCCCCCACACACTCTCCCTCTCTCTCTCCCTCTTCCTCTCGCTGGTGACCAATACAAAGACAAATTCTGCCCTTTTCTTAGCCCATGAAACATTAAACATTTAATTTCAGATCCTGGCAGATGCAAGTGAAAAAGCAAGTGAAAAATAGCCTAATCAATTCTACTTCTTGTCTACCCCGAGTGCAATCAGCAGCAAAATATCTGTCCCCTGGTCCGTATCCATTGTCTTTTTGGCTTCCCTGCGCTCTTCTTAGCACCAGTTATGGTCACAGATCTTTATCTTACAAGCCTGGAATAAAATCAGTATAAATGTAAATGCGAGTTTCATTAACGCACCCAGACAAGCAGTTGCCTCACTAATTGTACAAATGCATCAAGGTGAACAAGTGCAAGATCCAGAGGAACGGTATCAAATTGTTCTCTTCAAGCTGATGAAACTGTGGGTTTGAACAACCAAGTCATTTCTGTCAGAAACCGTCACAGAGAAGCTCATCTGCCCGCTCGTCGTTCTTACCAGGGTCTTAACCTGACAAAAGTTTGGTGTCGTAACTGACGTCAGTGGGCAAATGCTCACCTTTGATGGCCACTGGCACGCTGAAGACGTGTGCTCTTCACGGATAAAACTTAGTTTCAACTGTATCGGGCAGATGGCAGACATTGTGTATGGTGTTTGCTGATGTAGTGAACAGAGTGCCCCATGGTGGCAGTTGGGTTATGGTATGGGCAGGCATAAGCTACGGACAACGAACACAATTGCATTTTATCGATGGCAATTTCAATGCACAGAGATACCGTGACGAGATCCTGAGGCCCATTGTCCTGCCATTCATCCACCGCCATCACCTCATGTTTCAGCATGATAATGCACAGCCCCATGTCGCAAGGATCTGTTCACAATTCCTGGAGGCTGAAAATGTCCCAGTTCTTCCATGGCCTGCATACTCACCAGACTTGTCACCCATTTAGCATTGTTTGGGATGCTCTGGATCCAGCAATTTTGCACAGCCATTGAAGAGTAGTGGGACAACATTCCACGGGCCACAATCAACAGCCTGATCAACTCTGCGAAGGAGATGTGTCGCGCTGCATGAGGCAAATGGTGGTCACACCAGATACTGACTGGTTTTATGATACACGCCCCTACCTTTTATTTAAGGTGTCTGTGACCAACAGATGCATATCTGTATTTCCAGTCAAGTGAAATCCATAGATTAGGGCCTAATGATTTTGTTTCAATTGACTGATTTCCTAATATGAACTGTAACTTAGTAAAATCTTTGAAACTGTTGCATTTATATTTTTTTCAGTGTTTTTTATTTTGTACATTTTTATTTAACTAGGCAAGTCAGTTAAGAACAAATTCTTATTTACAATGACTGCCTACCCCGGACAACGCTGGGACAATTGTGCGTCGCCTTATGGGACTCCCAATCACAGCCAGATGTGATTCTGCCTGGATTCGACCCAGGGACTGTAGTGACCCCTCTTGCACTGAGATGCAGTGCCTTAGACCGCTGTGCCACTCCGGAGCTAGTGTAGTTTATATTTCTTTTAAACACACATAGCGACATACCTATAATCCTCAAAGCAACACATTGTAAGAAGGAGAGATGAGTTCTCCCCAAGTCAAAGCTCATTCAGTTTGGTTCTCTGCTGGAATGAAGGCACGGCAACACTGGCCGTTTTCATGGAGGATTAAAGCTGAAACACAACAAGGAGGAGACCTCAGTAATCCATGTGACCCTATAAATCCTTCTCAGTCCCTTCTCTGTCCTCTCCCTTTATGAGGCTGTGAACTTGAGACTCCACTGACCCTGGCTTTTTGACCGAGTTACCCTGGCTGCAACCTCTGTGACCTTTAACCCTGCATTGAGAGGAGGACAGCCATTGATGAGAGAGACTGGTGGGGCTCCTCTCTCAACTGGTTTCACATGGTGATCAATACAGCCGTAGGTAAGGCCGCCTGTTGGCCTTGACAATGAAGGGCCATTGTGGTCTGCAGTCAAATGTTGTCAAGAAGCCATCCCACTCACCCAGTTTGCTTTGGGTTTATTACAAACATGCCATCGGCTCATCATTCAATCCCTTCAACTTAATTCCATAACTGTCTTTTTTATTAGTCTCATTATGTTACTAGGCAACCGAATAAGGGCAATTTGGAACTCCCAATTCATTGTTTGATTCCTCGCTCCTTGATATAACAAAAGCAAGTGAAATCAGGCCTATGGCAGGAAAACACTCTAATTGGTGCTCATTATGCATACTTATGCATGCATTTGAAAAGCGGATGATTCCTAAAAGAGTCTGGTCCCACAGAAAAGTGTCAACAAGAAGGTATGTCTAAAACCCAACCTCCACGACAGCCAGCTTTCTCCCAGGAGAGCATAATGCATATTCAAACAGTGTTCATGGTTTACTGGTTTCCATCATGTCTGCTTTGAATATCTTCAAAAACTTAAATTTGATGGTTTGGGGTCCGCTATGCAGATACAGGTTAGCACAGTATTTTAAAGACCTGGTCCCGCCCATTGGAATATGTATTTTTGTCATTTATCCTCATCCTCAGAGCTCGCTAGCTGTATCAAAGAGAGTATTAGTGAATAGGGTTGGTGATGTCTTCATGAGCAGTCAGTCAGTCACCATGTTCCTCAGGCCATCACTAACATGACTTTCTCACTTTGACAGATTCCTGGATCTCCTTTAATGATCAATCTCAGTCTGTATCTTTGGAAGGATATGATATACATAGCTCTTTATGTAAACTGTCATAAGGGCTACATAACACTGTCATAATAGTGACATACCGTCATAAACACCGTCAACGCTAGCCAACTAACTTAGCTAGATTAGCTTTGATATGGAAATGTAGCCTTCTTAAATATGAAATGCATTTTTGTATTAGGTTTTCATTTACAGCTTGATGAATTGACTGTGTGCTATATCATTTAATGCCAGCTGCTGTATCGACAATACAATAAACATGGTGTTCATTTATTTTAACCATGAAACTCCATTCAAATGGAAAAGTGGTTTTGTACATCTTACATGCAGTAGCCTTCTCAGAGCCATGGAATATATGGCTTGGAATTAGATGCCGGATTATTTGGGATGTGAGTATGATCAAAATGAGAAGAGAGCGTGTTGCAAGGCCTGCATGGCTTTAAAGGTTTTATGCAAAACATGATATCTCTCCGCCTTTCCATTAACCGGCTGTATTGAATTACTTAATATGTTATAGACGTTTTACCATGAAGCAATTAAAGGATTACTCTAATACAAATCAGGCTGGCTGTTTGCTGATGTGCACCCCTGTCTGGCAGGTTCAAAGCTCTGACTGGCCATGTCACTGGAATTACACACACAGAGAGAGTGAAAAGGGAATAACATGCCAGAGAAATACCCACAATACACAGGGGTTTATGACGGTTTCAACCAATCACAAATAAATACATGTGTGCTCTCGGTTAAATGAATGTTATGTTGTAACAACACTGCGTTTGGCCAAAAACAACTTCACTTGATCAGCTTTATGTAAAGCAGCCCATCTTCTGGGAGCCACCGGTGAGAAGATTCATTGTAAATGTTTACAATGGATTTCCGACTGTGTGTTAAACATGATAATCTAGCCAGCAACCTAACAGATGAAAAACGACAAATGAATAACAAAGGATGCCTGCGCTATCGGTGGACTGTTGTCTACGCATTGTGTCAAGACTCCAGACTGGTGCCAGTCATCCTTCCTTCAACATATAACATGTTTATTACATCTCCTGGAACTATGGCAACCATCTTCCATTTGAAAAATACCCTTTTTGTAAATACCTATTTAAAATGTGTCGTAGCCTCCTATTTTCATGTAATTTTCTGAGGCTATGGACCATAGCATTAATGTTATTATTTACTGACATTTACTGGTCAGTGTCATTGTTTGGCTGAGGATAGCGAAGTCATTTCTTTAACTCATAACACAATTATCCCTGGCCAAAGTCAGACAAAGTGGTGAGGCTTTCACACGTTCTACTACTCTGAGAAAATGCTAATGAGAGGGGGTCTGGTATTGATAGAGGGGATCTGATGATGAGAGAGGGGGTCTGGTGATGAGAGAGGGGGTCTGGTGATGAGAGAGGGGTCTGATGATGAGAGAGGGGTCTGTTGATGAGAAAGGGGTCTGATGAGAGAGGGGTTCTGATGATGAGAGAGTGGGTCTGGTAATGATAGAGGGGATCTGATGATGAGAGAGGGGGTCTGCTGATGAGAGAGGGGTCTGATGAGAGAGGGGGTCTGATGATGAGAGAGGGGGTCTGAAGATGAGAGAGGGGTCTGTTGAGAGAGGGGATCTGATGATGAGAGAGGGGTCTGTTGATGACAGCGGGGTCTGATGATGAGAGAGGGGTCTGTTGATGAGAAAGGGGGTCTGATGAGAGGGGATCTGATGATGAGAGAGGGGTCTGTTGATGAGAGAGGGGTCTGATGATGAGAGAGGGGGTCTGTTGATGAGAAAGGGGGTCTGATGAGAGAGGGGTTCTGATGATGAGAGAGTGGGTCTGGTAATGATAGAGGGGATCTGATGATGAGAGAGGGGGTCTGCTGATGAGAGAGGGGTCTGATGAGAGAGGGGTCTGATTATGAGAGAGGGGATCTGATGACGAGAGAGGGGTCTGTTGATTAGAGAGGGGTCTGGTGATGAGAGAGGGGTCTGATGATGAGAGAGGGGTTTCTGGTGATGAGAGAGGGGGTCTGATGATGAGAGAGGGGGTCTGATGATGAGATCTGGTAATGATAAAGGGGATCTGATGATGAGAGAGGGGGTCTGTTGACGAGAGAGGGGGTCTGTTGATTAGAGAGGGGGTCTGGTGATGAGAAAGGGGGTCTGATGAGAGAGGGGGTCTGATGATGACTGCAGTCACAGTCCAATCAACTCTGGCTCCCTTCAAACTGGAGAACTACATTAGCTAGTGTTCACAACACAGTCACCATACAGTCGACCATACACAAGGCCCAGCCCACACGTGTTTACTCATCTTCTATCCACAGAATGTGAGAAAAGTCGCCGGCTGTATTTATTAATAGTTTATTCATTTTATTTTGAGTTATTTCTTCTGTATTCTTGTGGGTGGAATACTTAAGATGTACTACAATATTATTATTTTTAAATGCTATATTTAATAGACTACTGTTTATCCATTTTAAAGCTTAATGTCGCTGTCCACATTAACACATTTTTGGTAATTAGCCAAAATTGTTTTAGGATTACCATCACAAACCACTGCAGCCAAATCATACAAAAGGAAAATGTCCAGAGAGGGTCAATGTCCAGTGGATTGAATACAGGCCCCTGTATCTAATGGGCCTATTCCCTCATGCCTCTTACAGGGAGAAGAGTGGAGATTGTCAGCTCCCAAGTAGCTACCCCCCTCTCTCTCCTGTTCCCATAATGTTCTTTTCACCTTCCCATTTCTCCAGTCTATCGATTCAAGCCTTGTCCTCACTTGAATTCTATTAAATCATCAGGCAGAAAGAATAATCATTATTATTATTTGGTGGGTGCTTATACTGTATTTGTCCTATTTCACACATGTACAAGTGTGTATTCATAGGTATATGTGAATGGTACATTTGCATATCCCAACCCTCCCTGAGATATCCTTGGGAGTGGGGTGACGGCCAGGGTCTGCCATTGTCAACGGCAACCCTGGAGCAATTAGAGTTATGTGCCTTGCTCCAGGGTCTGCCATTGTCAACGGCGACCCTGGAGCAATTAGAGTTATGTGCCTTGCTCCAGGGTCTGCCATTGTCAACGGCGACCCTGGAGCAATTAGAGTTATGTGCCTTGCTCCAGGGTCTGCCATTGTCAACGGCGACCCTGGAGCAATTAGAGTTATGTGCCTTGCTCCAGGGTTTGCCATTGTCAACGGCGACCCTGGAGCAATTAGAGTTATGTGCCTTGCTCCAGGGTCTGCCATTATCAACGGCGACCCTGGAGCAATTAGAGTTATGTGCCTTGCTCCAGGGTCTGCCATTATCAACGGCGACCCTGGAGCAATTAGAGTTATGTGCCTTGCTCCAGGGTCTGCCATTATCAACGGCGACCCTGGAGCAATTAGAGTTATGTGCCTTGCTCCAGGGTCTGACATTATCAACGGCGACCCTGGAGCAATTAGAGTTATGTGCCTTGCTCCAGGGTCTGCCATTATCAACGGCGACCCTGGAGCAATTAGAGTTATGTGCCTTGCTCCAGGGTCTGCCATTATCAACGGTGACCCTGGAGCAATTAGAGTTATGTGCCTTGCTCCAGGGTCTGCCATTATCAACGGTGACCCTGGAGCAATTAGAGTTATGTGCCTTGCTCCAGGGTCTGCCATTATCAACGGCGACCCTGGAGCAATTAGAGTTATGTGCCTTGCTTCAGGGTCTGCCATTATCAACGGCGACCCTGGAGCAATTAGAGTTATGTGCCTTGCTCCAGGGTCTGCCATTATCAACGGCGACCCTGGAGCAATCAGAGTTATGTGCCTTGCTCCAGGGTCTGCCATTATCAACGGCGACCCTGGAGCAATCAGAGTTTATGTGCCTTGCTCCAGGGTCTGCCATTATCAACGGCGACCCTGGAGCAATTAGAGTTATGTGCCTTGCTCCAGGGTCTGCCATTATCAACGGCGACCCTGGAGCAATTAGAGTTATGTGCCTTGCTCCAGGGTCTGCCATTATCAACGGCGACCCTGGAGCAATCAGAGTTATGTGCCTTGCTCCAGGGTCTGCCATTATCAACGGCGACCCTGGAGCAATCAGAGTTATGTGCCTTGCTCCAGGGTCTGCCATTATCAACGGCGACCCTGGAGCAATTAGAGTTATGTGCCTTGCTCCAGGGTCTGCCATTATCAACGGCGACCCTGGAGCAATTAGAGTTATGTGCCTTGCTCCAGGGTCTGCCATTATCAACGGCGACCCTGGAGCAATTAGAGTTATGTGCCTTGCTCCAGGGTCTGCCATTATCAACGGCGACCCTGGAGCAATTAGAGTTATGTGCCTTGCTCCAGGGTCTGCCATTATCAACGGCGACCCTGGAGCAATTAGAGTTATGTGCCTTGCTCCAGGGTCTGCCATTATCAACGGCGACCCTGGAGCAATTAGAGTTATGTGCCTTGCTCCAGGGCCTGCCATTATCAACGGTGACCCTGGACGAATTATAGTTATGTGCCTTGCTCCAGGGTCTGCCATTATCAACGGCGACCCTGGAGCAATTAGAGTTATGTGCCTTGCTCAAGACACAATAACTGATTTTTCACCTTGTCAGCTCGGGGATTCAAACCTTTCGGTTACTGATCCAACGCTCTAACTGCT